>NW_015150666.1:223228-228900 GCF_000732505.1 Cyprinodon variegatus
ATTGTCTTTTGGCTGTAGGTCAGGGCCTTTTTGTTCGTCATTCAACCACAGGGATGTGGGCAGGTAGCAAATTGCTATAACACGTTGACTAGGAGAACTGCGACATTCTCTAAAATGTCAGAGTAAATGTCTGCTCTCACCTTAGACAAGATGAAACACGGGGAACCAATCCTGCTTGACCTCCACCTGCTAAAACCTGTGACTCTCTGCTCTTTCTTCAAACTCTTAGACCCTTTTTTAAACAGTGAATTAAATTTCCTCCAAAAAGGGAACTTTGGACCCCTGTAATTCTGATCCTATCGCTAGCAGCTGATTAAGATGAGGATTCTGACATCTGCAGCTTGTGTGCAAGGTTGCATCTGTGTGTGCGTGTTGAAGTATCAGCTCACGCCTTATGAAAGCTCTTCAGATTTTTAAAAGGGACTTTTTTTTAGGATTTTTCTCTCAAGGCAATAGTTATCCAACATGTTTTCTTTACATTAAACTTTTCATTTTTAGGCTTGGATACAGCACTCAGAATTTACTCATTATTGTGGAAGTCATAAATGTCTGAATAGGTTTCTGTTCAAATCCTTTTTTATTGTTTTTATTTTCTTTTATGTTCTGAGAAACTGAATTTTAACTTAGCTTTTAACAATTGTCATCATATTTAATAGAAAGTAATGCTTGAAACACATCAATCTGAATATATTAAGTTGGCAAACACATGTGGTTTGACTTTTTTATTCAATTACTGAATTAAATAAAACATTTTGTCTTGTTTTAATGCATGTACTGTTGGTTTCTGAGATTGACCACACAGTGGCGCTGCAATCAACACTCAACATATAGGCACTATAAGGAAGAGTGACCCAAATTGTTGCCTAGCATAGACATTGTAAATTAGATTAATAAAATAGAAAAAAAGAGTATTTATTCACTTTTTAATGTCTTTTATGGAACTCTTTTAGGTGTGTTAAATATGATCATTATTTTGGTTTGTGTTGTTTTGAGTAATGCTGTTCTTTTGGATATGCCTTTTAAATAACGTGTTTTTATGTATATACTGTTGCCTGAAGTAAATAAAAATCTCTATTTTAGGAAACATGATGGACAATCTAGTTGATGAATTAATGCAATGCATTTGTTGCCCTCCTTTTAAAATGCATTGCTGAAGACCCTTAAAAGTGTCTGATCTACAAGGATTAACAGATCATTTTTATAGTAAATAAATAAATAATAATAATAATATAGGACCAAATGTTTGTTATATTAAAGTATAGGAAATCATCCATCCATCCTTTTTCTTCTGCTTATCCGGGCCAGGTCTCAGAGGCAGCAGTCTAAGCAAAAGATGCACACTTCCTCCAGCTCCTCTTGGGGGACCCCGAGGCGACTGCAGGCCGGCTAAGAGACATAGTCCCTCCAGCGTGTCCTGGGCCTTCAACGAGGCCTCCTCCCAATGGGACATGCCTGGAACCAGGAGGCATCCTTAAGAAATGCCCGAACCACCTCAGCTGGCTCCTTTCAATGTGGAGGAGCAACGACTCTACTCCAAGCTCCTCCCAGGTAACTGAGCTCCTCACCCGATCTTGGAGGGTGCCTCCAGCCACCCTGCGAAGGAAACTCATTTCGGCCGCTTGTATTAGTGATCTTGTCCTTTCGGTCATTATAATGGAATGGAACGTTACAGGAAATCAAAATTGGAAAATTACTTTGACATATTTAATCATCATTATTATATTTTGGGCCCAGAATTAATCCCAACTTTGTGATTTTGGTTAGAATGTCACTTCTGGACCAAAGAAACAGCGAATGCTGCAGATGACAGGGCGACAGTGGCGTTGGATGTAGGAGTTTGCCCTGAAATCGAAGGACTGACGGTTCAAGCCCCGGCTCTGACTTTCATTGTCGTTGTGTCCTTGGGCAAGACACTTCACCTGCATTGTCTACTGATGGTGGTCAGAGGGCCCGGGGGCGCCAGTGTACGGCAGCCCCGCTTCTGTCAGTGAGCCCCAGGGCAGCTGTGGCTACAATGTAGCTTGCCACCATCAGTGTGTGAGTGTGTGCGTGAATGGGTGAATGAATTTAGTGTAAAGCGCTTTGGTCAAGTCTCCTGACTAGAAAAAAGGCACTATATAAGTACAGGCCATTTACCATTTTACCATGTTGCTCATGACTGTGACACTCTGGTCAGTGATTCCTGAGCAAACATTCCCCAATCAGCTGGTGTCGCTGAGCCACATGACAATAGATTTAAATAATCAAAATAAAGTGTGACAGTATCAATTGTTGGGGGCATTTACATTTTAGCCAGGAAAAAAACAGTTGTGCATTTCTGAAAATTAGAAGAAATAAAAAAAAAAAAAAGCTCCTAATTATCTCTGGTTTTTACTCAGACCACTCTAACATACCATAATTACTTTTTGCAGAATATAAGTTTGAATTCTTGTATAAATGTTTCTGAATAGATTAGCTCACATCCCATTAGAATGTGTTAAAAAAAGAATCAGAACAAGAGTAGGTTTAAAAGGTGACCATTTCTCCATTTTGAAAATAAACTGCAATTGGACAGGCAGCTTTTTCAAACCTTGAACACCATACTACCATTTAAGAGCTCTGCAAACATTCAGCTCATTCTTAAACACTGGAAATAATGATGGTGGACAATCAGAGCCATCTTCATCACGCATAAAGACACATATTTATTTACTGTGGTTTTTATATGCATTTCATTGTGCGATTGCTATCGGGTTAAAATAACTTCCTGTTTAAAGGCCATTATAGATCTTATGGGGGTGCTTTTAACAAACAGGGTAGGACAGGTGGATGGAAGGTGGGTTGGAAGTAACGGGTTAGTGAGATGAGAGAAAATGTCTGTGGCAGCTTTAACCCGGCAGGGGATGGAGGATGGAAATTAGCCTCCTAACTAAAATCCCTGATTTTAGTTTCTGTACTAAGTGTATGTTTTCTCTGTAAATACATTGTCCTTTTTCATTTAAACAAACACATATGTAGAATAAATTAAATAAAACCTAGAAAGAGCATGCTGTAGACGATATTTAAATGTAATGTCATGATTTTAGGCGTTATTTTTCTGACTAAGAGATATATTTTATGCCAGAATCTAAACCTAATAAAAATGAGCAGGGAATTAATTCTATTACCAAATAAATGTTGTGCTTTGAATTTGTTTCTTAGCTGTGCATTAATCTACAAGGAGAAATCTCCTTCGACCAGAAAGGCTGTTAACAGAGCAAATGCATTGAATAAAAGATTTAACATGACTACCTTTGTTTTTTCGCCCCACGCAAAGGATTCGAGCGTGACCTGAAATCGTTTAATCATCATCTGCTGCCGACAGCGGTAATCCACAGACAGAGTCTGATTGATCTTTAGAAGTGCAGCCTGAAAAGAACCAAAGCAAAACAACATTTTTATGAAACTAAAACAGGATAATTTAAATAATAGGAAAATATCTATGTGAACTCACCCACTGCTCTGAGCTTAAGCTGGTGCTCAGAAGGGGGTTTGTCATCTCTCCACCCGGTAGACGAGAATACCTTGAATTCACCTGATTTAAAAAATAAAAAGCTCTGACCTTTCATTACTTTTTTTTATCTTATAAATGTTTTTAATATCCAACTAACAGGCTTGCCTCATTCTCCACATCTTCAAACTGAGAAGAAGCATCCAAACCAAGTGCATGCAGCAGTAAAATCCACTCTGCCTGCATCTCCGCTTTCTTTTTGTCCATCTCTGCAGCATCATCCTCTCTGTATTCTTCACCCAAATCGTAGCAGTGATGCTCAACTCGCTGCTCTTTTACCGATTCTCCGTCTGACAAGTTCTCTTCAGCATGCAGCTCCTTCTGCTTGATTAGATGAGCCGCTAGCAACTCTGACACAAGGAAGTCTGCAGATTTATGCATTAAAAGGTATGACTCCAAAATCATTAGTAAATATATAACATCATCCAGAAAATAGAGTGATTCCTCACCCGTGATCTTGTTCAGGGTAGACGGTTCCAGCACATCCATATCAGCGAGGGGCGAAAACATGTTTGACAGCAGAATTCTTAACTCTTTCACCAACAAAACACCACCTGCTCCCTTAAAGTCTGAAAAAAATGAAACCAGGGAGCTTTTGAAGATGTTGCCTCTGCTAAAACATTTAAATGATAAAGATAGTAATGTATGATAAAGACAGAATCTATGAAATATAGCTTAAACAAAAATATATTATATTATATTATAGGAGTGAAACCCAAGTACCTAGAGCATTAGATGCTAGATTTAGTTTGTTGCACCGGGAAAGCATCTTATGAATCTATCATTATGTGCAGAGGTACTCACCCTCTGCTACCTTTGCAGTATATGTTTAGTTCCAGTTGTATTCAGTCATCTTGAAACAATATCTTGCAGAAACCAGCTTTTCACTTTTATCAAAGCTGCGAGTTCTGCGAGATGTGATTAGGATTTGAAATTGTTTACTAATGATGTCTGACAAACTTCTGACAGAATCACAAAACAGCTGGATTAATGCACTGATTATATTATAGAAATGCTGGGGGCACTGGATTTTATTCTATGGGGGACTGAATAGAAATTAACTTCCTACTTTTTAAAAGCATGTGTTTGGAAATATTAGGAAAACCATGCATGTTTCTTTCTTCTTTAATTTTACTACTATACAGCAGGGGTTCCCAACCTTTTTTGACTTGTGTATCCCTCAGGGAATTTTGTCGTACCACGAGTACCCCCATAAGTATTGATGACTTTCCAAAAGTGGAAAATCAAAAGTATTTTACTTCATCTTTTTAACTTCAGCATTTAATTATTTGGCATTTTATTATTCCCAACACCTGGAAGTTAGTAAGGAAACAAAAACATTTAACTGGAGCTCCTCTGAGTAACTCCCTTATAATCACATTTAAACTTGATGGATTGGGAAGAAAATACAGAACACAAATTGTAGTCAGTCAGAATGACTTCATTATTATTTTTTTTCCCTTTGTTTTCATCAATCATGACATCTGAGCTTGCTTTGATCAGGAGTTTAAAAACAGCTAATCCCAGATTGTTCTCTACATCCAGTCTTTTCCTCTGCTTGGTTTAGGTGTGTGTCACAGCTGAAGGTAAACTCAAACATATGAGAAAAACTGACTTTTTGATTGAAAAATAAAAGCTTGTTTTTTTTGTTGTTGTTTTTTTTAGTTGGTTCCTCACAAAACAGAACAGATCCCAGCCCTATTTTATTTTTTTACCTGAAAAATAAAATATTTTCTGAACCCCTTGCAATGCACTCGCGGACCACTGGGGGTACGCGGACCACTGGGGGTACGCGTACCCCGGTCTTTCGCAAGATCCCAAAGAAAATACATTCAACTTTTTTGTTAAAATAAAATGTTCATTTGGATTTTAAACATCCGCCAAAGTCCTCTCATCCGTAGGGTTACATAAGTAATTCTTAATTTACTATAAGCTGAACAGTAGATGGGCACCCAGACAGGGCCGTAAGCAGGATTATTGAAATACCAAGGTCAAATATTGCGATAAAACTTACTTGACAAAAAGAACATCCTGATATGGTGACTTTTTAAAATATACTTTGGAAACGTGAATAAAGAGAGTGAAATCACAAGCCCATATGAACATGTTAATTATAACCATTCCAAAACTCACACAATTAGAG
>NW_015150666.1:229550-263437 GCF_000732505.1 Cyprinodon variegatus
AAAAAAAAAAAAAAAAAAGAACCTGGGAAAATACCGAGGACATGACCTCGGAGTTCTGCACCCAGAGCAGCTGGGGTGTTTCTCACCTGTCAGCTCAGGACACAGAGCCCCGAGCTCCGCGGACAGCCAGTTCAGCAGCGGACAGGGGAGCTCATCACACCTGCACTGAATGAGGCAGGAGCCGCCCACAGGGTACCTGAGCAGGAAGTGGAGACAACAGGTAAACTCACCTGGTCTGAAAGTCAAGTTTATGATGCAATCTAGAGTCCACAGTGAGAAAAGCGGAGGGATACACGCTGCATTGATCTATACGATACAGGATTTTTAAACTTTTTACACATTAACATCGATAAATTATTATTTCTCACCCAAGAGCAACAATGGCTGAACTTGTGTTCTTGTTTCTCTCCATTCCAACAGCGGAAGGGAGACAATAATTCACATTAGTTTTTGTTGGCGTGTTCAACGTGCAAGTAGTGAACTGGTTCTATCGCTCAGATATGAGCGGTGTTTACATGGACTGCTTCCTCACAGGATGTCTAACTGAATACCCCGCTGATATATCGCCCTCTGCTGGTCGGAGTGTGCAATTGCCCAACTCGGGAAACCGCTTTCAACTGGAAAAAACACCGAAATAAAGATGATTTGCCCTTATGTTCTCCCGGTTATTCTACCAGGGTATAAAAAACCAAATTTCCAGACAGTAAGTGAGTGAGTGAACATTTCCAGTCAATAAAGTGCAGCAGAATGAAAAGAACAACATTAAAGTGAAATTAGATTTTATGAAATATACCAAATAACACACCATAAAAAGATAGTGTACACAATGACTTATTCATAATAAAAAAATGAAATTGTTGTCTTGAAATGATGAAATTGTATATTGTTCCAACAGATTCACATAACTTTCCTTACCCTTGATTTATTAAGCAACTATATATTCAGTAACCTCACCATCATTATAATGTTATATACGTTTTTACTTATGTAGCCTACTTGTTTTTTCTTATTTTTTCTTTTATTTATTTAAATTATATGACAATAATAGACTGCGATATTTAAGCTTTTAATTTTTCTCTTAAAATATTTTGGAATTGAATTTTTTACTATGTATTCATTATTTAGTGTTTCTGCATTGATAATATATTTCCATTGTTTCTCCAAAATCTATTTTTTCTATATTTGTTTTATATTTCTAGTATCTTAAGATTGTTTTTTTTTTTTTTTTTTTTTTTTTACCTACTTTGCTAAATAGGTCCACTGATGTAGACAGAAAAGTCATTCAATGTCATGCAGCTTGTTTAAAATGATATATAGAGAAAATAAGTGATATAAAAGCCTGCAAATGTTGTTTTCTAACAGTTTTTCCGTTTTATTATAAGGGATTGGGATCCTCTGTTGTGTTAGAGATATATGCCGTCATACATATTAATAAGCTTTCACATCACATTATTAAAAAAGATACTAATATATAGGGTATCGGTTCTGCAGCAAACTGTTAGCAGTATGATATTTTCACAGTTATATTGCAGTGTTTCAAATATTTACAGTTTTAAATTATATTTTTAAAAATTGTATAGTCTAAGTATTTCATCCCTCAAATCCCTTAAACTGACTGTAAAGGTGCTGGAAAAGAGCTCCCTCACTAACATGGAACACACACCTTGGCTGACAGGAAGCTTTTATTTGTTTTGTGATGCTTTTATTTTGAAAACCAAAACCTCTCAATTTAAGAAAACTTCCTGAAGTCTCTGGTTATGGATTGCACTCATTTTAATGACAGCTTAATGACTTCACCTCACCAGGCAGACCACCATGATGGTGGAAGTGGACTGAAGCTTCAGTTTGATTCAATTCAGTTAGTTTTGTATTTTATCCAATCAATACAAGGTGAAAGTCAGATGTAAGTTCTGTATGTAAAATATATCAGATAAAACAATATTATATCTTTATTTGTGAATTAGCTGTTCTGGTGGAAGCCACTAAATCTCATCAGAGGTATTGTGTTGTGCCAGATTTGGTTGGATCGTAAAAAGTACAGAATTAGAAATATGTGCTTAATAAGGTTAAATGAGGACAATACAATAAGAAATGTACACACAAAAAAAAAAACAAACAAACAAGAAAAATCAGTGTAAGTAAGGTGGATAAAGGTGATGATGAGACTGAGGATAGGTCATAATTATCTAAATGACATTGTAGAGAGGGGATACAACTGAAAGAAAAGGATGTTGGGAACAGTAAGATAGGTGGAACTAAACTGAAGCCAAGAAGGAATATGGAAAAAGGAGGCCTAATTAGGAGAGCATTGTTCAAATGTCTACATAAAACTAAATAGTAGAATTTCAGATGGAGGTTTTGGAAATTACTCAGGTACAGTAGGTGGCGGCATGTACCTGTAAGCTGTAAGCAGTCTGTCTAAAAGTAAGAAAAAGTTTAGCGTTGGACTGTGATGTGAGTTTCTGACAGAGATCGACCAATGCAGGTTATTTAAGGCCAGTGCCATTATGATAATGTAAAAACTGGTCTAACCACTGACATATACTGGCTACTTTTTGATGCCTATCCTTTTTCTTTCTCCATTAACATGATAACCACGCAATGATAACAAATGTTAGAATTTTCTCAACAAAAATTTTATTAACAAATTAAATAAAATATTAACAATGGATTGTAAATAGAGGGAGCGGAAATGCATGCGTTTGACGTGATCACAAGGCATGGCTGCTGAATGCAATAAAGAATCAGCAAATGCATGCTGGGGAGACCTGTTAGGACTTTGCGTGAGAAATAAAAGAATGGTCCCATTGATGACCATTGGGTTGTATCCCATCTGAGGATTTGAGGAATGTATTGTCTCTGTGAAGTACCTTGAGATGACATGCGTTGGGAATTAGTGCTATTTCAATAAAGTGAATTGAAACAATTCAGCAATAACAAATCTCTAGAAGAATATACAAGTATTGCATTATTAATTAGAGAGCTTACATACTATCCTGTGCCTTTTGGGGTAATATAGACCGTCAGGGTTTGCGAAGGATTATGAATTTAAGGAACAGCTGAATAAAACCTTCTTTATGACTTGGTTACGTTATACAGGAAGGATGAGATCATATATTCGGACTGAGGTAAATTATGATCCAAAGTCCAACAGCTTTTTCTGAATTGGTAAACTATGACATCGGTTCACTCAAAGTCTGTTTAATAGTTTCTGCTTATCTTGTTCTTTAATTTTCTTAATGATTCAGCTCCTTCACCACTACGTCATGTGCTGCTGATAATGCTGAAGTGGGTGAGTGCTCAGTGTCACCATGTATTACTTTCCTCAAGGTGCCATTATCACCTCTCTCTGAGGGTTTTACGGTCATCAGATGTGCTGCTTCAAGGCCTCCTTTTCTATCTCCTTCTGCATTTTCTCACCACAGATTATCTGGAACATGTGTAGAAGTGGCATTATCAGAAGCACCTACAGTCTGATCTAAAAGCTGGTGTCATCTGTGCTGCAGCGATTCGTGTGCTTCACATTTATTGTGTCTAATCAGACAATTCTTTCCTCACATCTAACTGTATGCACACATGTATGAACCCCAGCGCTTTATTAGCTCCGCTTGCATGTATTGTTGAGCTCTGCAGGACTTCTCAGCAGGTGCTCTGTTAAACAACCCATCACACCGGTGGCACATCAACAGGAACAATGGAGACAATAGCAGCGAGGCATGCTGGGCTGTGACGTACAGTCCCTCCATGTTTGCTGATACCATATGTACAGAAGCCATGGCTTCTCTGACTACAAAGCGCTGCCATGCGTCAGGATGCTTTGTCTCTTATTCCCATGACACCGGACTCTGCTTCAAGAAAGCTCATGGATGATGACCCTTGACCTTCGAAGAGCATCTAGACAAAGAATGGCATAGATTCCCCCTCTGAGGAAGCCTGAGACCTTTCATAGCAGACTCATTTTATTTGAACATTTTTTTATTTGTATAATTTAACATTTGGTATTTTAAAGGTAAAGATAACTAAAACATCACTGTCATCAAAAGCCTACAAGAAAAAAAGGTTTGAAAACACCAATGAACTTGCAATTGTTGATTTATTTTTTTGTGGAATACTTTAGGGCTGAAACAAACAATCAAATTAATTGTGATTATTTGATTAGAAAAATAATCAGCAACTAAATTCTAATTATTATTGTAATAGATTCATCGTTAACTGGAGTATAGAGACTCTAAATCATGCCTGTAGCTTACAAAGCTCAGAAGCACAGAACAGTAATTATACCAAAATAAAAATAAATAAATAAATAAATAAATAAAAACTACTTTTTATTTTATGATAAAAATCTTCACTATCAATATGCTCTATCCAGATTTCCTCATGCGGAAAAGTTTTAGTTTTACCTGGTTTAAATTCTGTAAACAGTCTTCTTTAAGGAACTTTTTTTTATATCCAATTATTAATTAAAAAAAATTGACAGATTAAGCAATTGGCTAAATAATTGTTAGTTAAAGCCCTAAAATACTTGATTATTCAGTCATTTTAAAAGGATTTCAAGCATGAATGGCCCATTACAGGCCATTTAACCCTCCTTCAAGACTTTTACAAGGTCTTTTCACAAACTTCATTTTGCTTTCAGTACATTTCCTGAGCTAATATTAATAAATGTGGATGCAAGTGAGATAATGAAGGCTTGCTTCTTCCAAAACTCCTCATATTAATTAAGCATATTCATTTAGAATATATATATACACATATTTTAAATATTATATATATATTCTAAATATAAATTAGAATTGAAACATGTGTTCATAAGAAAATTGGAAAAGTAGTAAAGAAAAAAAAGTCAATACACAGAAGTTAATGTGAACAAAAACCTAATGTGTCTTTTATTTAATATTAGGTATATGCGATATAAACATGTTTGCTTTACAAGTGGTGAGGAAAATGCGGTAATATTAGACTTAGGCCCTAAATGTCATGAATTTAAAGTTGAGTCACCATCCATGTTGGAGTTGAAGCTTTACTGAAACTCAGAAGAACGTGTTTCTCTGCATGTTTGGGTCATATGCAGGAGTTGTCATGTTTCCACGATGACGCAGCGCGCGCGCTGGTGCCATGGATCAGGTGTCTGTTTGCGCTCAGGTAAAGGGAAGCCCCGCCCCCTCTTGGAAACCAAACAACCATCGCTGCTGACACACGCAGAGGGCAGTCAGACAACTTTCACCGGAGTGTCCCCCACTGAGATCCAGATTGTCAGAAAGCTCTCTGTGATGAATGGCACCTCTTCTGCGCGTTTAATTCATGCATCTTAACAGGGAAAAGAGCAGAAACTAAAATAATAAAACTGTTAATATAGAGCGATGGATCGGCTACATGAATGGAGGTTAAAACCCAAGAAAATGGAGCTGGAGGAGGACTTCTACTTTGCCTACAGAGCTGAGGAAATAACAGATTACCAGGAGCCCTCTGAACTCCTACATGCTCTGAAACAAAAGGAGGAAGAGGTTATTTTGGCAGCGCAGCTGGGAAACGCGTTGCTCCTGGAAAACCGTCAGCTGAAGGAACAGAGCGAGAAGCTTCATGAACAGTTCACAGACCAGCTGGAGGTAGGAAAAGAGCACATTTCAATCATTTTAACGCGTTTTCAACAGGATTCGGATAACGGAATGGCTGTAAATATTGAACATGAAGAAATAGATGTGCTGCGTAAAAAGAAAAAAAAGAAAGTTTGCGCTTTGGGTGGGCGGCTGACTGGGCTGGAGTTTCACAGGAAAGTGCCTTCCCTTCTTGTAGCAACAGAGAATTTGTATAACATGAACATTCAGATTTATTAAATGAAGAAACGATAGATTTATAAGTTGACTGATCAGATATGAAATGATTATTTGAACCCATCGGCACTGTTAAAGAAAATAAATTCGCACTTTTTGGTTCAGAATGGCTCCTCAAGTCAGTTTCATCTCACATTAAAGAAAAAATAAATCCTAACATTATAACAAGTTTCTACTCAGTTGCTCTCACTATTTACACATTTTTCCTCTGCTTTGGTTTCGATGACTCCACAAGCACTCCTGTCCTGCTCAAATGTGGACACAGAAATGCTTCTCATGCCACAAGCTGCAAAGTGGAAGAACACTAGTGCAACAGTTACCTGGTGGTGATTATGAAGAGGGTGCAAAGAATCTCACACCTGAGAGGTGATAAGAGACTGAAAATATCAGTGCTTTCACTAGGGAGTCGTATAGCTTAAATTTAAAACAATTTTGGACACAAAAAGCAGGACTGGTTGTAGAGAACTTAAATAATTATGAATGATTAAAGCCAGTTTGATCTAAAGTCTTGCAGATTTATCTATCAGATTTATCTATCTATTGCAGATCATCTATCAGGGCCTACAAAGGATGGAGATTTAGCTGAAAGAGTCATTGGACTGTTCCTTATTTTACAGGAGACACACAGAATACAAGGGGACATATATCTAGGTTGATTGGTTTCAGCATTAAATACATAACAAAATCAATTGGTAATTTGTGAAAAGAAATGTTACAAAGAATAAAATCTGTTAAAAAACCTACTGGTAATATCATCTGGTTTGTTATTTTAAAAAATATGCAATCAAACAAACAAAAATTCTAGTTTTGTAAGGACCAAAATAGAAACTGGAAAACAATACCTTATAATGTAGAGGAAACCTTTTTCTGAATATTTCCCTTTTAAATAATACCATAAACCAGTATTTTACGCACTCTTAAAATAAAATGCTGCTCTAAATTAAAATAATTGATCAAATTTGTAACAAGTACGTGAATCTTGTTGAATTAAGGTTAAAACCTTACTTTATTCAATTACTTGTTACCAATTGAAGCAATTCATTTAGATTGGAGCAGCATGTTCTCTCAAGTGCAGGAGGTAATCTATATTTGTTTCTGCATATTTACTTGATTTCTAAACGGGTCAGCTGATAGAAAGCAACTTTAAAACCACAACTCGTGGTTCATGCAACATAATTTTAACCTAAATGTAGGGGGTTTGTATCTGGTGCATCATTCATCAGATTATAACATCAAATCTGCAGCTTCCTCTTTCTGCTCATTTTACTGCTTAGCTGCTCATTCACTGTCAAAACGCTGAATGTATCGAAATTTTCGACTATAAAGTTTGTCTAAGTCTAAGTTTCATTCATCATCGTTGTGGTTTATTTAATTTATTTTTATGTTTCTAATAGAATACCATTTGGAAAACTGATAATGATTTAGTATACATATACATTAGGAGAATAATGATAAACTATTTTTTCTTTTCATTATGACAGCGTTGTGCCGGCCCAAACAGGGACATTTGCCCATCCCCTGTATCCCCAGTGGCCAGAACAGCCCTGGGAATGTCTCTATGGTCTAGATATGTGTCAGTCTGGTCACATGCTCTACCTGCAAGGTCTAAATGGTTTCAAATTTTAAACTGGTGTTAAAATTGAGTTGAATCTGCTGCACAACTATTAAGATTCCTCTGTAGTCTTGAAAAGAGTGGGATTTGGATTTAAAAGCTTTCTGAAGTATGGCAAAAGACAATGTTATAGGGAAAAGACTTAGACAACTTTTATCGTCAGTGTATGCAAAATAGAAATATTTCATTCTGCACACCTTTAAGGCGGTGAATCAGCAGCAGCTTAGCAGTAAAATGAACATTTCCATTTCATAAAGTGCAGTAAATATTGTAAATGAGGGGTGTCCAATTCTCTTTTTATATAGGGACACCTCAGTGTTATCAAGTCTTTTAAAGTGCTAATTGCAGCTAAATAAAAATGACATTTTTGACATTTTCTATTTGTTTCACAGTTTGGGACACTTAAGCGGAACAGCTGTACTTTATGCGATGTTCTGTTTTGTTCTTGCCCTTTAGGGCCTGATAAATTGCAGAGGTGGGCCACATCCGGCCCACTGGCCTTAAATTTGACACATATGTTGTACATTATAATTAAAGTTTCAGTCCTTATTTGTTTGTGATGCAATATTACTAAAATATCTATTATTTCTGGTCAGCTTTGTCAAAAACTAAACATTTGATTGTGGCATTTATCAGCTTCAGAACTGATGCATCTTTAAATATTAATAAAAAAAAGAAAGAAAAAAAAAAGGGATGAACTAGAGGATTGACTTGATGATTTGTGGTCACCTGTTGATCTTCTGACTCATTCCTGTTTGGATCCACAGGAGCTGGAGCAGGGACGCCATGACCTGCGAGTGAAGCTGGAGGACGTCCAGTCCCAGTGGGAGAGCCAGGTGGGAGACCTGGAGCGGGACGTGAGGGAGTTGAGCTCCCAGGTGGAGCGGCTGACGCAGGCGCTCAGCGAGGCCGAGAGGGACAAGAGCCGACTGCAGCTGGAGCACAGCGAGCAGACGCAGCGCCTCAGGGAGGAGCTCAGAACTGTGAGTCTGACACTGAGGTTTAGTTTTAAAAAGAATAATAGTGACAGGAACCTCCGCTTGGATGAAACTAACACCTGCTATGGATCCAAGGCATAACTAGAGGGGAATCGGATCCACTTATGTGAAACTAAGCTGCTTCTGTATCAGTCTGAGTCAGAACTGTTTTAGCTTTAAGCTGAGACTCTCAGGTGGTTTATATGCCAGAGTAAGGTCTTAAAACATGTTCTTTTTCTTTTTTCTATTGTACAAATGGGTATTACAACCTCTCTGGTTAGAGGTTTACATACATCAAGGCTACAGACATTTCAGAGGCTTAATGTTATCCTCTTTTACTGATTAAATCCAAATTGCAGCTGTTTGTTTAGTGATTTTAATTAGAAAATTGAGAACTTAAATGAAGTCCTTTTTCATCCATCCTCCTAATGCATCATCATTTTAAAAACACACCCTCAGCATGATGCTGCCACCCCCAAGCTTTGCAGCTGTCATAGAGTTCTTATGTTTGAAAAAACCTCTCCTAAACTCTTCTAAACATTTTCTCCTCATTATGCCCAAATGCCTTAATAATTTTTAAGGTTTCTTTCATAACTTTCAACATTTTATCAAGCGTAAAAAAAAACCAAAAATAAACCAAAAAACTGTTGATCTATTTTTCCGCATCCTTTTTTTATGTGGCTTTTTTAAAGTAAAAATATAGCTACTGTATACATATAAACCTGCTATTTTCAAACTTGTTTAACATATGTAAATGATAAAACTAGAAGCCAGTGATTAGAAATTGATATCAATGTGCAAGTAAATGTGCAATACTATAAAGGCTAAACTTTGCGACCAGAACTCTTATCCGGTCAGTAGCTGGGATTTTTTTGTCCTGGTAGAGGATCCATGTGTAGCGGGATGGAAATGATACGTTAACTATTAGGAGAGTGAAAGGTAACGAAATAACTTGGATCTCCTACTGCTACTGGTTTCACTTTACAGAGTGAATGTAGGGGATAGGGGGGCGATCTTTATTATTGTATAGCTGTAATTGTTGTACTTTTTGTGTTGTTAGACTCTAGACCAGTTAATAGTGATACATTAAAGTTAACTTTTAACTTAACAAAATGGAATGACATCATAGATGAGATCAGTGACAGCGTCCAGCTGACTCAGGGTTTAGGTCAAACTTTTATTGTCCTGATCTCACAGAAACGCCCCACCCAGGGAGCAAAAATAAGTCTGACATATTTTACAGCTTCTTATCTGTGAACACGGAGGAACCGATAGGATCCCTCAGCTGGACAACCTTGAGTATTTTTCCAGTCTCAGAAAAGCATGCCTTGTCCTTCCAAACATTTGTGAACTTGTTGCTTTCCGCTCGACTGATCGCCTAGCGGACCTGTTTCCTTGTTGTTGTGAAACTAGGAGCAAAAGTTAAAAATGAATCCAAGCAGCAGCTAAAATCCTCCCATAAGTCAAGGTCCAAATAATCAAGGAACTCCTCCACTACTGGGAATACATGCCCCCTTGAAGTTCAGGAAAAAGTCAATTTAGATAAAAGTACAGCTCTTTGCTGCTTCAGGAGAGAGAGAATAGGAGTGAAGCAAGTTTTTAATTTGGCTGCCAAGATCCATTCCTGGTTAGTTATAGACTGTTTAGCTGGTAAAATGTTGGAAAATAAAGCGATCAAGGTTACGAAACAGCTTTGTGAAGGAGCTCTGTGTCGGATGTTTGGTGATTAGACGTGGTGAAGAGTATTGCTACTGCCTGCTGGGGTGAGTTTTTTTGTGGACTTTTTTTGGAGTATCATAGGTCTGGAGTTAGATTTTTAGTAACAACAAAACCATTCAGGTTTTCCTCTTTTTATGATGTAAATGCATGTTTAATGTTATGTATTAAATCAAGAAACTTTACAAAACCTGATGGCAGCTTGTAGATTTACCTTTTTTTTTTCTTTCGTTTTTTTTGTTCCTTTTTTAATCTAGGAGTCATTTAGTTTAAAGTACCTAAATAATTATTTTTTCTTTCTCACTCGGGAAGTCAGGGAAATAATCACCCCAACAAGTGAAAAGTCACTGCTTAAGACCCCCTGCAGAGAGAAGGACGTCTATCAAGAGGCAAAGTGCAGATTTACTGCATTTGTCATTTACTTCCAAATACTGTATATTTATACCCCTGTCAATTTTTATATATATATTTTTTTTGCAGTTTTTCACATTAAAAGACAAATTTTAATACATTTTGGTTGGATTATATGCACAACATCAAGTGGTTCATATGATAAACGCAGAGGAAGCAGATTCCCCATTGTAGCTGCAGTAGCAGTAGAGTAAGGCTCAACTGGGAAATCTTACCACCAGATTAATGCAAAGCTGTTTAAACTCAGTCAGTTGAGATTAAAAGCATCTTCAAAAACTAATTTTCCAGTTCTTGGCACACATTCTCAGTCAGATTTAGGACCTGACTTTGACTGGATTGTTTTGCTGTAGATCTGGCTCTATGTTTGGAATTGCTGTGCTGCTTTAAACGCAAAAGGAATTTTACAACATAATTGAGGAGCAGCTCAGATGACCAATCAGAGGCTTTGTTCACAAGTTTCTTTAATAAGGATTCTGATCATCACTAAAAATGTTGCTAGTTCAGTAGTTTTCTGCATAAATACCACCTTCTCAACTTTAGGTTTTGGTGCTTTTCAACAATAAGTTTTGCAGGTTTCGTATCATCTTGCTGGAGACAACAATGTTATAATTGCAGGAGTATAAATAGCTTGACAGGAGTCTTGACGAGAATTTAGCAGAGAAATGGAATCCAGAAGCAATTTACCAGCAATATCAAACACACCTGAAAGATCGGTGGCGTTAGGATTTCCTGTCCTGATGCTTATGAGGAAATGGCTGCAGAAAAAACTGCACAGAAAATTCCCAATGTTGACAGAGTTCAGAAGTGAGTGGGTACGCAGGAGCCTGAGCTCAGAAAAGAAGATTAAACATCAGGAATCAGTTAGTGATTCCAGGTTTTAATCACATTAACAGACCCAGACCTGCATGTGTCTGCTGCGTCAGTTTATTTTTAATTACATAACTCACATTAGTCTTAATTAAGGTAAAACATTATATGTAGCCCAGAATAAACAGGAGAATAGGACATTTTCTGTTTTCTCTGATAAAAGAGAAATTTCAAACAAGCTGATAAGAAATACCTACTGACATGGGAGTATGTTTATAATGGGAGGGTGGAAATGTTTAGTTAATCGTTCTAAAAGTTTTAAAACTAAACTTTAATTAAATCTTACTGTAAAAAAAAGCATTGAAGAATTATTATGAAGAAGTATTAGGCTGACCATTTATGGAATCATTTAAAAGATTTTCTTTTACTTAGATTTTTTTTTTCTTTAAATGGATTTAAGTTCAGGTTTAGCTGCAGATTAGAGGTATTTCTAACATTCGAACCATCGCTACTCCTTTTCCTAAGGTTTACTTTGGATGCAGGCTGTACTTTTCCTCCTCCTGTTTCCCCCTCACTGCATGATCACTGAAGGTTATTAGACAGCTGGGATTAAATTCTCTCTGTGAATTTCAGTTACTGAAAAAGGAGAGTGCCTGAATTCAGAAAAGCTTCCCTGACCTTCAACCCTTTGCCAGCATCACCACGCTCACAAGCCACATAAAACAAAAGCCTTTTGTACATTTCTGAGATAAATCTTTAATTTTTGTCCATTTTGATGCTACCTTTCACTCCCAACGCCAATGTATCCCAGGGGAAGAGCTTTTCTTTTCTAAAAGGGGGCCCCCGAGGGACTGTGCTGTAGCTGGGGTTGTCAGCTGGTCGATGCCTCTGTGTTTGCATCGGTGGAGACCTGTGGCTTCATAGAGGCTATTAACTCCAGAGGATTTATCAATTAGGCTTTGTGCTTCTACTGGAGAAGCGTCCTCCTCTGTCTCTTGTTTTGCTGATTCCCAGTGGGTCGCTGCCTCTTTTGTGGAAACGGCCCAAGTTTGTTGAATGAGAGAGAAAAGTAGAGGAAATGTTAATTAAAAGCTCCTCGTTTTCTTTTCCAAGGCTTGTTTCCCGTTTGCTGTGTTTTGTTTTCGTCCAATTGTGTCTCTTTTACTCTCGTCATCTGTCCTCTCCTATGTTAGCCTCACTTCCTCTTTAAAATCGCTCTGAAAGCCATTTATCATCAAATCCAAGTTTACCTCCTGCTCCACTGCAGTCTAATGGAGCGTGAAGATGTCACCAAGACGCCTATGCTCTCCCTCTGCTGCGGAGGTCGGCGTTTCATCTGGTATTATGAGCGCCTGATGAGACCTGACATCGGCCTGCCAAACTGCTGAGTAAGGGAAACCGGGGGTCTGGGTTCAGGAAACAGGGGACAGGAGCCGGGCTGATGTTAGGTCTCATGGTTGCAGTATGGTGGATGTTTAACAGACCTTTATTCAGAGCTTCGCCTATTTTATTTTTTTATTCTTATTTTTTTTAGAATCTTTCTGATATTGCGGCTGGTTTATTTTTAATGTTAATAGAGCCACATCCTGCAGTCTTATTAGGTTCTGACCAGACAGAAGCTCCTGAGGTGAATAAATAAATTAATCAACAGCTTCATTTCAGACAACCCAATCAGCTTAACACATACAAAGATTATGTATAATTAATGATATAGATATAATTATCTGTAAATTTAGTGCTTATGACTGAAAATTGGGTGTGAAGAAGTGAAAACTTTAATCCTATCCTTTCTCCTTCCTACAGTGCTTAACAGCAGCAATCTTCCCAGATTCTCTACTTCCAAATTCCAATGTCCAAATAATACGAACTTGGTCATAGAGCAATTCTAAATGTCCAGCCAAGCAATTTTTTCCAAAAGCAGAACTTGAAAACAATTGGATGGAAGATGCAACCAAATAATAACTAATTTCTTCATATAATCTGCAACTTCCTCTATTTTCTTTGCTTATAGGGATTTTATTTAATGAGCTGTAGATGTCTGTTCTCTAATTATCCAGTTCTATTAATGAGCTTAGGACTCTATGATATCCCTGGTATCATAGGTTTGTTTCCCCTGAATCAGGTAATAAAACAATACAAAGAAAATGCAGAATAAATCTTGCTTTTTAAGAGCTACAAGCTCTCCTTTGTAAACCTGCTCTGGTCTTTTCCTCTGTGATTCCAAAGGCCATGGAGGTGGAGCGAGCCATGACCAGTGAGCTGCAGGCGCTGAAACAGGAGCTCCAGCAGAGCAGAGGAAACAACAGACAGCAGGATGAGGAGCTGATCAGCGCCATGAAGGAGCAGGTGGATGCAGATACATTTCTGACTCATTCCAATAACAGGATTAAAGTGTTTTGTAGTCAAGCAGACAGGGAGCAAAAAAAGAGCAGAAATCTGTTGATATTGTAGAGCTATTTCCCTCCTCTGTGTCATTGGACAACAGAAAGCTCAGGGAAAATTAATAGAATTAGAAGAGCAGCTAATGCAGAATAAATCGTAGGAATTTAAATAAAGCTAGGACAGAAAATAGAAGGGCAAACATGGATTCGTTGGATTCGCAGCTTTGGATTTCCTTTGAGCTTTTTTTATAATCTGTAATCAGAATCAAATATGTACAAACATCCATTCTGATACATGGATAAGAGCCTCTAGGTCAGCTAATCCTAAAGGTTTATTCTTGTTAGTATGAGTTTAGGTTCTTAGATCAGGTTGAATCCAAATGTATCCAGGTTTCAACCATGTAGCCATTGACTGAAACGAAGTTGTTAGATTTGAAGGTAGATACTCTTTTACTACTTAGCCAATCACACCATCACTGTGATGCTACCACCTCAGTGCCCCACAATTAGTCAAATTGGTCCTGTTGCAAATTTGAGTCTAGAGTGAGAGATGTGGGTGCAGAGACTTGCTTTCCAGAGTGACACACTTTAGTGTGGACAGATATACTGATCTTTGATTTGAGCTTTGCAGGTTGCTTTGCTGTTCTTTAATGTTTTTACAAATTGCATAAAGCTTAGGATGACTTTTGGGTCATATGGCTGCAACCTGCAGAAAGCTGGTTAACCCGCCATGAAAATGTTCCTCAGCCTAGAAAAGTTGTGGATGAGGACTAATAGGACTGCTCAGACATGCCATTTTAATCCCAAAATTATTAAAACATTGATATGATTGTATCATATACTGTGTATATACATCTTGGACACCATTGTAATCACTCCTCAGGTTCATTAATAGGTCATTTTTAAGCCTCCGACTTCTTCCTCCTATTTTATTTTGTTCCTCGCTGCTTTTTTTTAATCAAAAAAATTATATTTCCCTTGTTTCTGAAGCAAGAATGTTTGCACTTTACTTTATTTTCAGTCCTTCAGTCTGTGGTAGCAGATGAGACGTTAACATACGGTGTTTTTGTAAATTTTTCCTTCAGGTGTTGAGGCTCACACAGAAGGAGCAGGCGCTGGAGCAACGATTGGAGAGCGTCAGTCGAGAAAACGCTGAGTTGAAAGCGAGTTTGGCCTCTTTACAAACGTGCTTAACCCAGCATGACCAACTCAACCAGCAGCACAGCCAGCAGGTATACAAACAGAGACACATGCCGATACCTAAACCCTTCAAACACAGCAAGCATATCCCCCACCCTTTCCTTACAGCTATGAAAACCCTCCATTTAGGGGATGTCATGTAGGTAAACGATGTTGGTAGATAAATAAAAGCCTCAGTTTTAAAGCAATGCTCTACATTCTACCAAGCCACCAGGGTTTCAGTGGGATTGTTAAAAGAATTGCAAAACAATCTCCTCATCCCTGCTATTGTAGCTTCTACCCACAAAGCTGGATTCCTGACTTGCTCGCTTGGTTTCATGTTGGGCTCAAGGCTGGAATCTGGCCCATCAGGATTTCTCGTTAAATAAAAGTCACTTGAAAACTGAACAGCTCCAATTCAAAATAACCGACCTATTAGAATAGAATACAAAATGCATTTATTTTCCCACAATGGGCAAATTGTGTCGTTTACAGCATTAAAAGGTTATAGTGGAAGTGGTCACACAAAATGCATCTTAGAAAAGTGTATATAAATAACAGATAGGAACATAAAACAAATAGAGCATTGTACTGTACAGTGTTTTTACAGTATAATACTCTGTATCTGGAGAATAAAAAAAATCAATAACAGCTGTGGACATTTTTTTACAGCAATGGATATGAGAAGAAAAGCCACAAAACCAGAAAAGTGCAAAAAAATGAAATGACAGTAACATGTTATTTATCTGACTAAGTTAGAAACTGTGCAAAAAGAATAAATGTAAACACTTATTATGGTTGTTGGAAACAGTGGTGGTTATAGGGTCTCCCTGATGCATTTAGGGTGCAGCAGTCTGTCAGCGAAGGAGCTTTCCAGTTCAGCACCAGCTTCATGCATGGGGTGGTAGACATTATCCAACAGAGATGGTAATTTAGTTAGGATCATTTTGTTTCCCACCTCCTGCACTGAGACCAGAGGGCATCTGGACTCTGAGAGCAAATGTGATTTTTATTTTTCATTATTCATGTTTTCTAAAAACATTGTTGGAATCATGCATTCCTCTTTTTCTTTTAAGCTCCGAGATGCATGGCAGGAGGTGGAGGTGACACGAGACCGTTCACAGCAGCTCCAAGCTCAGGTGGAGGAGCTTCAGGAGGAGGTGTCACTGCAGGAGAGCAGGAGCCACTTTGATGCCTCTCTATTGTCAGAGCTGGAAGCGGCAGACTGGGGGGTCAGCAAAGAACAGGTACAGTAGCTCATATTTGAACAACTACAAAAAATAAATGTCTTAAAAAAAAAGTTCCTTTAAATTGATTTACAACTGAAAGTCCTAAAATCCATCGATTTTAAATAGATGATCTTTGAATGATTGTCTCCTCAAAATGATTCTGCATCTATTGGCTTATTATTTAAATGTTTTAACATAAAATAAAACATCCCAAATAAGGAATAAATTGTATTTATTGTTTTCCATATTACAATCTTTCTCCACCAGCTCATGTTACATCACTATAATCATACCAAAGGTTTATCGATGTGAAAAAATAATTTAAGAAAGACAGAAAGCTATAGCAGCTAATACACTCACTCTCTTAACCAAAAAAAAAAAACATTTTTAGAGCATGAAAACATCATTCCTTAGATGAAAACTAAAGAACCTATAGCCCTGCAGAGATCACCAGCATCTTTTTGCAGAAGTAACATTAAAAAACGCTGTTGGCGTTTTCAATAAACAACCCAGAAGCATGACAGAGAGATCGTGACCTGAAGTATCACATTAGGTTTGTTTGAAGGTGATACAATTATTATACAATTAGCCTAGCTACTGAGAAACTGTTGACTTTTGAACAGCACATGACAGCCTGTATACTCAAGTGAACCTATCCAGTGAGACTTTTCCTGGAAGTAAAACAGTCTCTCTTTAATCACTACAGTAAACACAATTGTCCTGGACAGCGAGGCTTTAAATCTGGTCAAATGCTGAGCTAAAGAGACACCAGTATTTTTGTTTAGGCTGACTTTACTGTATTTGCACTTAGAGCCCAGCAAGTGGGTGTTTCTGTAGTATTCCTGCCCGCAGTGCGTCATGTGTGTTTTCAGTAAAAACTCTCCAAAAGTACCACCAAGAATAAAAATCTATTTCCTAAAAATCCTTTGCTGTGAGATCTTGGGGGAAAAAAAAGTCAATATGGGCCTGTTTTGGATATCAACCTATGTGTTGTAGCTAATAAAGAACAAGTAGCTGTCTTTTGCAGAAAAGGGTAATATGACAAGTTCTACATGACAGTGTGACTTTTCTGACACCATCCAAAGGTGTAAATGTCTTTATGTGTGTATAGATGTTAAATGAAAGGGGATGAGGTTGATGAGTCCTCACACTCATGCCAAAGTACATCTGAACAGGAACATGTGATATGTAACCAGGCTTCTGCGTCATCAACTTTGTTTCCTGTCTCTTATTTTGCATTGTGTAAATATTTTTACGTTTTTCATTCTTCATATTCCTAACATATTAAAGAAGATGGTCTTGGGTTTTTAGGTTCAGGTTTATGAGCTGAGAAAACAGATTAAACATTTTAATTTTTGGCCAGTTTTAATGACTCCTCTTATAAAGATGGACTCCTTATTCTTATAACAATATTCAGTCATCTGACCAGCTTAGCTAAAATTCGGTCTCGGTAATATGTCTTACCTCCCCTTGTGTAAATATTGAATGTCATTCAAGTGTTGAGAATACAGTGTGTTGCAGAGAGAAAGGAAACAGAACAAAAGACAATTACTGATTTGCCTCTCATTATGCATCTTTGATAGATTTCCTTTTGATAACTTCATATATGTTTGCTTTCCACAAGCTGGACCAGATTTTTTTTCAACTGGTACCAATTGATCTAACATGTAGTGATAAAAGATTCATATGTTTTTGTCTCCAGATAACTCAAGAAATGGACACCATCCTCCAGTTATTGCTCCCTCTGACCCGGGGTCAAAGCGAATCGAACGTCATGGATCAACAGGAGGACCTACCTGCCATTCTGCAGCGACTGAAGGGAGTGGCTCAAACTCTGTCACCTGCATCCAGTCCCCAGGTGAGGGCCAGGACAGGGAAACAGCAATGAAAGGCTGCATTGTTGGTTCAAATCCAAAGAGGAAAGGATGAGCTCAATGCATTCTTTTAAACCTTGTCTAAGCTCTGATAAGCATTTAATGACAGCACTCGCAAAGAATGAGCTCTGATGTCACTAAATCATGCAAGCTGCAGTTTATGAGTAAACAAGCTTTACCTGAAAATCAGGTTTGTTTGTTTGCTTTGCAGTTTTTTTTAGCACTAGATTACAAATTTTGTTTTTTAGGCATACATAATACCTCAATATGACTATAAAAAAGCAAACGTTCTGCTCTGAAAGGTCTACCCTTGGGGAAAATAAACACAAATTAGTCCTCTATTATCCCGGTTATTTACTCTTCCTCTCGGCTGCGCCAATCAAAGGCATTTAGATGGCCCCTTTGTATCATAAGGAAAAAAATATTATATAGTGCAAAAAAATTTATTTTTCAATCGGATAATAAAGTTATGGGGATCATATTTCTTAAACCTTTTCCACATATATTTAAAAGTCTCTAATGAATTTGATGCACAAAATTTGATGCATAAAATTTTGTGCAGTGGTGGCAGGTGGATTTTTCTCCAGTGGGGACTGTCACTTCAAAATAGACCTGAATTAGCTGATAGCACAGTAAGGGACATCTATAATCCTAAAGCCACATTCTCTGTGTCCATCCCCAACAGGATGAGCTCAAATTTTTAAGATTTGCAGCTTTCCTTAAGTCTAATATTCATCTAAATTCACATCATACTTCTTTAGACACAAAGCTTGACAGCTTGAAAGGACAAAGCAGAGAAACTTCTCCAACTCCCTGTTTTATACCGAGTGTTGTTCTCATGCTGAATTAAGTCTCAATGTGTCCTAGGCTATAAAACCCCCTTGTTGTTCCATATGCTTATGATGATAAATACACATTTCTGATCATAATCTTGATGCCTCACAGATGCAAAACGCTGAGTTTTGCTGTTGCCGCTTTCTGGTAGGAATTATGTGCAATTTATTCACAGGTCAGGGGTAAAAAATCTGCTTTTATTTAATTTTTTTCTGACTGGCTGGTCATTGATCAAAGCCATTTTCTCACTGCATCTTTAGTTTTGATTAGCCTATTGAATAGCCTCTGATATCAGTGCTGTTCATAAAACAATCCTGACCAGTAGAGTGAATTAATTATCAAGACATTTGGTTATAAAATGTATATTTCTTGATAGATATTTGCTTTTTGTACTATTCGAGTAATGCCAGAAGAGACGGTTGCAGGGTTCATCATGGCTCAGTTCTTAGCCCTAATGTCTTCTTACTTAATATTTCGGGAATTGATCATTCTTCAATGCATATCCTCGAATTACAATCCTTAGGCTAAGGATATTAAGTTTTATTAACTGCCTAGCCTAGATAAAATCAAGAAGTGACTTTTTTATTTATGATTTTTTTTCCCCATCTATTTTATTTAAAAAAAATTTTTTTATGTAAAGCTCTTTAAGTTTCTTATTTGTGAAAGATGATTTATAAAAATATGAATTAATTTAACTTGTTTACTGATTATTGAAAGCATACGTCTAATATGTATGTCTTAGCACTGGTTAGCTGTGATTCGTCTCAACTGATCTGGTAGCGGGTTCTTTTTGCCTTTAGCATGCAAATCCAATCATCCACCTGAGTCTCACTGCTTTTGTTCCTCATCCATTTATCACTGTAACTAAATAACCAGCCACACCTATGTTTTTTTGACTGTAAAGACCAAAACCACAGAAACCCCCTTCTGTTGCGCAAGTGTGGCTGAAACCTGACCTCCCTGCTAATGTCTCTGTCTGTGCAGGAGGTGAATCTGGGCTTTGAGGACAGGGTGGCCGATCACTGTGGGAATCTGAGCACAGCACAGGAGCTGAGGGATCAGGTAACCACTGATGGATAAGGAGGGGCATTGCCTGTGGCGGGTCATTGTATCAGAGCTAGACTGCAAAAGCAGTGGTACTGTTTGCCCGCTGTTCTTGTGTTGTATCGAGGGTTTTGTGATTAAAAAGCTTTTTTGTTCTGACCTTAATGTGAAAGTTATTTTCTAACATCCTAAAGTTTCTAACTTTAATGTAAACAAACCACAGAAGCATCAAATAAGTCTAAGTTTACTCATCTTTTGGCTACTTTGATTTTTAACTGCTGTTAAAATCTAGATAGATATATTATGGAAAAAGTTAATAATACAAATTCTGTGTTGAAATGGCTTCATTCCAATAGCTTATTTATTTATTTTTTTATTTCTTAACCTTTCAATGATTATTTATTTTGTCTTCTCTCTAAAGAACATCCGGCTCCAGCAGGAGAATAGCGAGCTACTACAGAAGCTGCAGAGCATACAGGATCAAAAGGACTTCGTCCAGCAGGCCATCAGAGATCGGGATGAAGCTATTGCCAAGTACATAACTCATCTTTTTTGAACTACTTAGTCTGGTTGTTTTCAGATCTCATTAAGGAGACTGAAAAACAACAAATATTTTTGCAGCTTGTTGCCAAAACACAGAACTGCTGCACTGCTGCTCGTTATCGTAGCTTGCGCTTTTACTGTACTTGACAATAAAAAAAAAAAAATTGTTTTTACTTTCATCACCTTACGTTGAGTTGCAATTAGTGTTGAGCTGCATGCCGGTCATTTCTGAGTATCTAGAAAATCCATTTTGAATACCACACTTCAATTGTTTGTTAGGTTGGACCCATTTAGCATGGACGCACTTGGCGTCACATCCGCCGAACAGCGCAGGAACTTCTGACTAGAAGTAAATGAAGGAAAATAGGCTGCAGGCTTATAGATGCATCGGCGCTGAACTGCTGAGGTGTCAGTCTGCTCATCAAACAATGTTTAAGGCGTAAAGGGTCAAATAAAAACGCTATTTTAAAGATATTTTTCAGTAAAAACTTGCAAACTTATTTCTTTCTCTGTATAAATCTATGTTATCTGTGTAGGCCTAAGTGTTTTGATTGTGAAAATTAGCTGTTAGCGGCATAAAAACCTTGAAAAAAAGGAAAAGAAATGTCCCTTAATAGTACTACTGGGAAATATGTTCCCTGCCTTTGTTATATCATTTCTCAGGGAGCAGGGAGCTTCCACAATAAGCAGCACCTGGGAAGCATTTTAAACATCAGTGACAGTCCGAGTTTCAAACCTGCGGTTCTGTAGCCTCTCCAGGATGGAAATGCCCCACTCTCTAACCACCAGGCCACTGCAGTTAGGTTATTGAACAATAGCTATGAATATCTCACAGCGCTTTCTTTAGAAAATAGAAAGAGTGCAACAACAACAAAATTACCAACCTAAACTGACCTGTTTGTTGATTGTGCATTTGTGCATAGCAATGAGGTATGTATTATTGATTTCCCTCTGAGAAAATCGATGACCACACTCCAGTCGAGTAGGTGGCGGAAAACGTACCTTAAGTTGGTTGCCATCCGGCAATAAAAAGTAAAAGAAGACCTGTATGGCAATGTGATCGTTAATGAGAGTAGAAGCCAAGACAAACGTGCTATGAGACCTGAATATAAATGCATATCTTGATAATCAAAATATTGCTTGTAACATTCTTATGGAATCTAAAAAAACAATTTTATCCTTCCACTTAAAATTTTTTTTCAAAACTTTTAAATTAAATTTCAATCAAATTCAATTATTTTTGTGTTTTGAATGTTAAAAGCGGCGGCAGATTTTGAACACGTGTAGATTGTTAAAGATTGTACTGTACATGTAGTTTAGAAAAAATAGGTTATTTTTTATGGCTCTAGGTGTGTTGAATCTGATCCTGATTAACTGAACGTTTTGCTATCTCTCAACAGGAAAAACATGATGGAGGCTGAATTGGTGCGAAGCAAAAACGACATGATGTGTTTGAACAACCAATTATTAGAAGCTATTCAACGTAAACTGGAGTTGTCCCAGGAGCTGGAGGCCTGGCAGGTGAGCTCATTTTCAGGCTGCAGTTAATCTTCTGTTTTTAGTCTTTCTGATGTCACTTCAGCTCCATAAGATTCTCAAACATAGATGATAAAATTGGCTGTATTTTTGAAACAGCGGCGTGAATCACAGTGGATCGTCACTAAGTTACAAGCAGATTGGGTGGACATGAGCAGCAGATGTCCGCGGCTGCTGAGTGACGATGCCAAGCCGAACCATCTGCTGCCTAGTCTGAGCGTCTGAGCTTTGATGGAAACAATGCAGATCAAAACACTGATTGAATTTTCTGTGATTACATTTCCTTATTTGTATTCAAAGATTAAAGTTAATCATTTTCATATTATTAGCACAATACAGAAACTTGAAAGCAACTTTTCAAGTAGAGATTTGTTGTATCTTGAAGCTTATTTGTTTACAGCTAAAAGGTTTGTTATTAAAACCCTTTTTGAAACTAAGATGTAAATGGATAAAAAAATAATTTCCTAAAAATCATTAAATGGATCATGGATATGTTTTTAACATACAAGGAATGAGAAATAAAAAAAAAAAAAACTAAAGTCTCACTGGGACTGAGATGTTTGGCCTTACTGTCATATAGTCAAAGATATTTTTCTTTAAAAATGCTTTAATAAACATATCTTACATATTTTGAACTAGACTAAATCCAAAATCAGAAGTTTATTCTGTTTTTTCATGCAGCTAAAGCTTGCAAATTACTCGTTTTAATGGTAAAGTGAACTTTTCAAATATTTTTAACTAGTTATATATTTTTTTATTTATATTTAAACCCTTTTTTAACATCTTTTGATGCTTTAAGAAACCAGATACTGTTAGTTTCTAAGTTCAGTGAACTACAAACACTGGCAGACGTGTTGAAAAACAGGTAATAGAACACGGGGAAAAGAATTTGTCCAACTTTTCTCATGATCTAAGTAGATGTAGGCAAGTAAAACACGGTTAAAACTGTCTACTTTTTTCAGGAATAAAAGGGCTGCATAATTTCAAAGTACAGAGATTACCTTACTTTGCCTATAAAACCCCCATAAAAATCATATATTCAACTATAAATAAAACAATATGGGTCAATATTTTATTAGAATTCTGTTTTCTTAGTCCTTTTTAGAGGCTGAAAAAATGTTGCACTGGACATGATCAACAGGGATAAACATGCACCATCTGCTGGCAGCTTTTACTCAAGGATCAATCAATTTTTGCAGCAAAATCGGATCGCTCCCACAGCCTTAGCTCCCACTTCAGTAAAAAAAAATTTCATATTGTATTATAATCACTACTTTGGTCTAATTCCTCTTGGTAATAAATATTTTTTTTGTGCTTTTTCACACTTCATTTTAAACTTTTCCTCCTTTCTTTCGAACCTCCATTACAAGTAGCTGCCTTGCTTGGTTTTTATAACTGTTGTTTAGTCATTGTGTGCATGTGCGATATTTTATCCCTGGTCATGCACCTTGTTATGATAAATATACACAAAGCTCTTAATTTACTTACAAATAATGTTAAAACAAAGAAATAAATTATGATATGCTAACAAGGCCCCATAATTTCATCGGAACGCCTTTTCATTCAATCAGAGAGAGCTTGTGGTGCAGAAATGTGGGAAGTTATAGTTACTAGGCCCCTTCAAGCAAAGTAACTCATATTTAACTAGAAGGCACACAAGCATAAAGATTGTGCACTTTCTTCAGTTTTGCTTTCATAGTAACTTTAACATAAATCATAAATAGGAGTCATTCAACTCATTCATTCATACCTTTATGTTCCAGTGAACCTTTGTTTAGTTGACCTAAAATTTTGTGTAAACATAAAAATAAATGTCACCATCTAAATTTAGTGCAAGACATCTTAAAGAAGTCCAGATATAGACTTGCTTAGCTAAGACTGGGACAGTCCTGGGATTTTCTAACTGAGCCTTCTGACAGGATAGCAAACTTTTCAGGCTATAGTCCATAAGTATAAACCCTTTCAACACACATTATTCCTTTTTTATTATTATTATTATTAATGCAGTGACATAATTATACTTTCCCAGGAACCCATAATTATGCTGCTTCTTTTCTCTGCATGGTCCAGATTGGAAATTACAATTCTCGCTGCACAACTGATTACTGGTTTGGCAACAAGCTAAACTTGTTTTATTATAAACAAAGGGAGGGCTTTAATCTTAGTGCAATCTCTGCAACCAATCTTTCTATTCTATTCTTGACACAATGCAGTCAGGAAAGTCCCTTACCGCCAAACCCAGACTCTTCCACTGGGCTACCAAGTAGAGAAGCGTGATTCATCACTTTAGAGAACATGTCTGCACTTCTAGTGCAGTTCGAGTCCATTGATGCTGGGCTTCAAACCACTGGATCCGACTCTTTGCACTGAACTTTGCAATACAGCTGCATGGCTGTGGAAACCCATTCAATGGTTACATCTGTAGCTGCTGACACTGCAAAAAGCTGTCGACTTCATGCTCTGAACTTGGTGGTTTCATATATTTTTCCACTTCATGGCTAAGTTGCATTCATTCCCATAATTTCTACTATTTAATATTACCTAGAAACAATTATGGAATGCTTTATCCTTTTGTTAAGTGGCCATCCTATCAGTCTACAGGCCCAGTCATTGGATTTATTACACCTGTGGCCATGGAAGCAAATGAAACGGCTCAATTTCAATGGTACAATTATGTATGTATGACACCTCCTGATTGCTCCCACAGTATTTTAAAGGGAGGCAATCAATAATTAGAAACTGCTGGTAAATTTGTTTTCCCTGGCAGTAAGATCATTAACATGTTGGCTGGAGTAGCACTGCTGTAGTTGCCAATACTTCACAATGCTGATAGTCTTCCAGATGCTAAAGGTCTAATAAGGCGTTGAAAGCATTGTGTTTTTGAATCATATCCCACTCAGCCATCAAGCTCAGTCTCTCTTCCTTTCTCTCCCTCAGGATGACATCCAGATCGTCATCAACCAACAGCTGAAGTCGCAGCAGCAGACAGAGGAGCTCCAGAAGAAGCCCACCTCCAACGGCCTGTCGTTTTTCCGACGACCCAGCAGGACGACCTCCACCTGGACACGCCAGCTCTCCTCTTCTTCTTCCTCTTGGATTTCAGAAAGTAATCCGGACAAAGTGCAGTCCCCCTGGAGAGACTGGCTAAGACTGGGGAAAGGGGCACAGTATGGAAAGTAATGAAGTGCAGAGGATCAGAGACTGCTGGTCAGGGAAGCATGAAGTAAAAAAACAAAACAAACTGAGCAGTAATGAAAAAAGAGCCATGAAGTCGACTCCAAGAGATGAAGGACATGAACAAAGACTTTTTGAAGAGACACTTTTTTACTGCAGCACATTTCAGTAAAGGCTGAGCCTTCTTGGGTCTAAACTGTGACGAGGTGGAAAGGATTGCAGAGACCTGCTTAAAGACTGTGAATACTGTCTCTTATTTTGTTTATTATACTAAGACAGTATAATAATTAAATGATACTTAGAATTCAGTGCAAAGTATTCCTTTAGGTTATTCAACTTGACGATCAAACAGATTTCAGCGTCACTGAATTTATTTCCACTAAGTTGGATGTAAAGTTTGTGTTCATTATTTTAGTTTTGCTCAAGTTATTTGTTAACACAATGTACAGTAATGTATTTTTTTTTTATAATTTACACTTTGTTTTTTAGTTAAAAGCCTTTCCTGAATTTGTACTTGGCATGCGTTATGCTGTATGTAACCTCAATCCACTCAGTTATAAACTGCTTTTTTTCTAGCATTTCTGACTGTTTCCTCATCACATTTACATTGCAAAGAATGCAAAGAGATACAATTTTTTTTATCTTAAATTGTGGGGGAAAAAACAAAAAACAAGAAGTCAGTATTGAGGTATCAACTTTCAAAAAACTAATACTTTTAGTTTAATATTTCCAAGCAGAATATTATAAACATTTATTACTTTTTTTATGCAAGAAAACAGTTCAGTCTAATTTAGTGGCTTTTCTCTGGATGGACAGGCGTACCTCCTGTAGTATTTGCTTAAAAGTTGCTCAGTAAGTTTCAAGAAAACCACAGATGCTTTGTAGCAATCAATGGCTCTTGGAAAATTCTGTATAATTTACCACTTTTGTTATCAAAATTGGAAAAAAAATTTTAACTGGTTGACTTCATGTCAGTGAAGTACTGAAGTTCATACAGTTTCAACAGTAGCTCAGGGCCATCGACAAAATCCAGTCAGATGTGGGTTTTGGTTCATTGCTCTGTTGGGGATCCAATCGTATTTACGCAAATAATCCACTTAGCTGTACTGTACTAAGAAAGGGCATTATGCTGTCAACACCATGCATGGCAGTACTTTTAAATGTTTTTCTTCTTCCATTTTGGCCAAGTAAGACTGTTAGTCTGCAGAAGATATTTGACTTCTCTGTGCAGACAGTTGAAAATTTAAACTGACCTGAATTCAGTTTTGCATGAATTGTTTCTTTGTTATCAGGAAGTTTAGCCAATTTGGAAGCTAAACTCTCCTGAATGCTAACTTCTACTTTGTGTTAGGTTGGAATCTTGGTGGTTCCTGAACTTTTTCTGATTTCCTTTTATCTAAAGGAAATCGTTTGGGCTTGATTGTTGAAACCATGATTTAGTCTTTGTTAACCAAACAGAACAAAGATCCCAGCCATGCATCAAAACTGGGTTTAAAACAGATAAAATAGGCTAACATTAAATATACATCTAAAAAAGGAGCAATTTCAACGTTTCAAAAAGTTTAACTGGAGCATTAAGGGATCATCCCATCATTTTTCCTGCCAAACATGTAGGCCTGTGGGGCTGGCCGTTTGATGCAGGTTTACTGCATCTGGTCAGGTCTATATTCAACAATCTTTGTCCAAAGAATGAGGTTATCTAACTGCATAAATGTACTGAATTGCCAGACTTCCATCAGTGAATTTTTTTTCCCCTTCCTGCTCTCATGGGAATATTCCAACAGCAGTCAGATTTTATAGGATTAAAATTATTCTAGAGTGGTTCAAGAGGCAGAGAAATTATTTTCATACATGGGCCTTTTGCTGATTATGAACACTTAGGATATTATGGAGAAGAGTTTGTACAGCAGTCCAACTAGCTAATTTCACTAAACTATCAGATCCATACAATATCTTTAATGGAAAGTTGGTGCTTCTAGGATAAATGCATTTCAAACAAATACTTGGGCCTGTGACTTTTATTTGGTCATGTCTAAAAACTAAAATTTATCCTAGGCAAAAAGAGACCATATTTACAAATCTTAGCTAAAATTTAAGGCTAAGAAGTGTATCACTGAATCACTAATCCATATCCCAGTGTTGAGCAGTGTTTCAAAAAGCAAAGCAAAACAAAAAGGTTGACAAATAAGCAACAGAAATGTGGGTCACAATCTACACTAAATAACTTGGCTGATAGCAGTGTTGACTCAGTAGCACAGGTAACACATTCCCTTTTATTGGACTCTGCTGAACACATAACGTAACGGAAAGCAGAGACTACATTCTAATTGATTTGCACCTCCTACCAAACTTAAGCTAAGGTTGAGTCAAGGCAATCAGGTTAATCCTGAACCATAAACCTGTTTGTGCAAATCTTTATTTTTGGTAGTCCTGACATCAGGCTTACTATCTCTATGTTTCTGGTATCAGACTCTCTGATAAGGTAACTAGCCCAAACAAACAGTGAACGTCCATTTTGGGTTTCCAGTTTTGTTTTGTCTCCAAGGTGGTGTGATTCATTTATTACAACTGCCACCACTTGGCTGTAAATGTCCCAAATAGAGGGCAAGGAGAAACCACGCCTAACTGTGAAAACCTTTAGTCTAATGGGGACTATCTCCAACTCGATGCCATTACAGAGAGACCAATCAACCATTAGTTATGCTAGAGTACCTGGAGAGATCCCATCCAAGCACAAACAGAGAGAATATGCTTCAAACAAGGTGCAGGAAAAAAAAACCCAGCTCGGAATTGAAACCCAGAACATTTGTTTTACTGCGAGACAACAGAGATACCAACTGCTCCACTGTGCAACCCCCCCTTTTTCCTCTTTCTATTCCCAAAATAAATTAAAAAAAAACATCTGATTGGTCACATGTTGAATCACCAACATCAGCACAACTCCTCACATGGCATGTCTAAAAAAGCTTTAATGACATTCATGGTTCAGATGAAACCCTGGCTAAATAATAATGTCTAGTTTAGCAAAAATGAGCTGAGTGCAGGGCAGATGATGAGTAAGTATTAAACTCCATTACCAGGACAACAGGACAAACAGTTCTTGATGGTTGCATTAAGAGGAACGCTTAGTGGTTGTTTGTAAAATATAAAACCAATTGGAAAATCTGCCCTTAAAAAAGACATCAGCTGCATGCTTCTCTTTTATCAAAACTACTGCTGTGCATTAGTTAGAGAGGATATATGCTGTGTCAAAACAGGTTAGTTTTCTGTATTTTACCACTGCACTGAAAGGGTAGGACTGTACTGCATTAATTTAATTCTCAAATACATCAATTAAAGCTCACAAGAACAAAATATTTTTCATAATAGAGCACTTTAAATGCTTCAGATGCATATCCTTGTTTAGACTATTAATTAGATTAGCCCTATGTTGTTTTTAGGAATCTATTCAGTAGTGCTTAGATAAGGATAATTGAATGAATGTATGACATGCAGTCTTAAATTGTCTGTTAAAACTCTCTTTTAGCTTTTACACATCCGCAGATTTGCCCCTGACTTATCCAAAAGACCCACATGGTTTCTCACGCCATTCAGGATTTTCCTAGGATCTGGGACCATAGGTGTCATATTAAGGATTATTTTGAATGCACTCAAAGTTAATCCAGCCAATCATGCAGGCCTTGGGAAGATGTCGCACCAAAATAGTGCATTAAAACCAAATTAAAGTGTTTTTATGATCTTTCGATGTGCTTATTTTTAAAGTCAGAGAAGCTATAAACTGTTTAGGTCCACTGATGATATATTTTTTTGGTCAAAGAAGGGATTTGATTTGATAAAGTTATAAAGCTATTGGGAGAAATCACATCTGACAAAAGAAAAGGCTCCTACAGAGATGCAGTGTGTTGCCACCCTCTGCTGATTATATAAACACACTGCAGGCTTAATATGAGTCCAAACCATTTGACATGGGGTGCGTTCTATTTCCTCCAAAGAAATGTTTTACCTGGACTGGGTTCTTCGAGGTCTGTGAAAATAAGTAGCCTGGAAGCCTTATCTATAAATTTGAATGGTCAAGCCTTCCCATTTTGCCTCCGCCCATCACTCAGTGTAAGATGCATCACCTAGCAGACATTACACTTCCCCATGTAACTTGCTATGATCCCAGGTGTGTATATAAATATATATGTATATATTATATTACAGATATTATAGATATCTGATGCTGAGAATTAATCATGTTCAGGTAAAGTAAATTCCATCATTGTTTTTGTTTGCGTAACTAGGAAAATACCTGCAGTGTAATACAGTGAACAGTGTACAGTAACTTTAGTGATTCTACATACTTTAATTATTGATTTTTTTCCTCTGTACTTGAGTAGGCTTTGTAACAAATACTCTCTCTACTTTGACTGGAGTAATATGTTTAAAGAACAAATTGTTCACTTTAACATGAGTAAGAATGTAATTAAGTCGTGGTACACTTGAGTAGCATTTGTGGGTACTCTATCTACCTCTGGTGGAAAAGTGTTTGAAAAATTTGACCATTTGTTGAATGAAAGATGAAGACTCACCATCAATAAATCACTTTCACATGAACTTAATATATTTTAAACAGAATTGGAAAATAAAACTAATTTATTTGCTATTTTTTCCAGAATCGAAAAGAGTCTGTCCATCCTTTCTTGTGCTCTTCTCTCCTCCACCTCCCTTTGAAATGTCAGGTCTTCTTTGATCAGGTCGAGCAGCTCTCTATTGTCATCTCTGCACCTTTTTAGGGCACTTTCTGGCTGCTGGCTCTGTCTCTTCCTCTTCTTGGTCAGCCATTGCTGCACCTAGCCCTGGGGTGTACATGGGGATGGAAGAATACAGGACAGGGGGTGTGATGGAAGCCCTCTATCCTAACACGTCGTCCATTTGGACAAACAAGGGCAAAGTAGCAGCAGTGGGTTTCCACTCACTCCTCCTGACTTTGGGAACTTGTAGTCCTATAGACAGACGATATAAAACATAAACATAATACAAAACTCAAAGCTCAACAGCAATATTTGATGATGTATGTTTCGTTGCTTGTCAAAGCAAAGCTTACATACTTTGTACATTTTATTTTTTTTAGGTGGTCCCACTTTTTCTTGGCCTGCAAGGGACTCACCTTTCCCTGCAGCCCCATCTTCTCCAGAATCATGCTAGTACATACATGACTTGACAATAGCAATTCCTGGATCACAAATGATATCTAGTATATAGTATTGTCATAAGGAAAAGGGAATATTACATGAGTCTTTACATGGGTTTTGTTATGTTATTTATGAAAAAGGGGCAGAAATTTGGGTTTCTGTACCCAAGCTGGGTTCTTGGCCCCAGAGAAAAGTTCTTCATTTTCCCCACATAGCTTTATGAAAAGCTCTTTCTGCTTCTTGCTCCCTTTAAGAAATACATCTTTAAAATGACTTCAACCATGTATTTTTGCTGGAATTCAGGTTCTTGTCTTTTCATGCAGAAACATTATTACAACTACATCTTTACTTCGACAAAAAAGATATCAAGGCTTCAGCAGGATTACAATTTTGAAATGTATTCAGGAATGATCTGATATGTTCTATTATGTTTTATGGAAGAAATGTATGGAATTAGAATGGAAAGTAGGACTTAAATGCACTATTAACGTGGGAAAAACGTGGGAAACATGGGGAGTATAAAGATTGAACTTGCTTTTTATGTTTTAAATATTTTTGGCTCCTGCAGGTTATTGCATTTCACCCCAGCAGCCACTAAGGACAGCAGAGGCCTGTTAATCACATGTTTATTAAGGGAGGGAAACACCTGAACATAAAGGACAGTGGGTCCTGGGGAGCAAGTTTGAAAACCATTGTAATGAAGCAGTTTTATTATCTTGTACATTTAACAAACACATAAGGTGTATTTGCAAAATAAATCATATCTGTTTTGCCAATACCAGACTTTATTTTACTCGGTATCGAATCGTAAAGGAAACTGGTGGTATCAAACAAATTTAGGAAGATGGTTTAAGGGAAAGAATCTGTTCATTTTTATATACAGCCATGTGACTGAATAAAAATAACAAAAAGGTCATGATTTAAAACAGTGATTTGTTTGTCAGCCTCAAAAGTTCACTCCAAGCTCAGATCAATACTTGAAAGCACTACTTTTATCAGTCTAATCTATTTTGAGTTGCTTTTTTTTTTTATCTTTATTTACAATCCACCCAAAACTTAAACTACTTTTTCACTTTACATGTGAACGTTACTAAGCTGCTGATAAGGGTATCCCCTCCTGTCGCACATGGATGACGTCTAATTTTCTATTTACTAAGGAACTGCCCCTTTGGCTTCGTTGTAGCATTTTTTCTAATTCTGAAACTCCATAACATCTGCTTGCCAGACAGGTACGACAGCTGTCTCTATTGCCTGCACCCATTATTTAAACTGTAAACACCTCAAATGCGTTTGTCGACAATTGAAACGAACGCTGAAGACTGCCTGACAGTTTAGCTTGTTGCTCAATGTAAGGGCTAACTAGCTACCTGCTAACCAGTTAGCTAAGCAGTTTTAACTGTTACTTGCTTTTGCGAACACAACTGTTTGTTGCTGTAATGCCATTTTTAGAGTAACACGAAGTTAATCGGATGGTTGATGGAATAAGCGTTTGCGTTTATGTTTAAATTGATTAATAATCATATCGTAACAGGTCTGTTAATCTGCTGACAGGTGAGCAGCATGGTGGGTAATGACAGTGTTTATCAGATCTGGTTCACCAATTACTCTGTATTTATTCATCTATTTTCTGTTTTTACATCTAATCTATTCACCAGTTATTTCTTTAATTTATTATTTTCTGCTTTTGTCATTTTCCAGCAAATATTTTACCAACTACTATTATTAGTTAAGTTAGCATTCTTTATATTGTTTTTTTGTTTGTTTTTTACATCAACGCCTTTGCAGTTTCTCAGAACATGAAATTATATTTAAACTACCATATCTAGTTAATTGCGATATTTTGCATTTTCATAACAGAGGCCTGAAGCTTTTTCACCTGATATGGAAAGACGTTTAATAACGTTTTCAAATACTGCAGAACTACGCAAGCTGTCAGAAACCTGCAAACATAAACCTGAATGTATTTTATTGGCTTTTTAATCTGCTTTACCATTTAACATCACATTTCACTGAAAAGTGGAAGTAAAATAATGCATTGTCTCAGAATGTTTTACTAATTGATTTAATGTGTTTTACATAATCAGCTTTTTTTTCTTATACCTTAGAATTCCTAATCCAATGCTGCCAGTTGCCATCAGCAAACACTGAACAGTGTGTTGCCTTCCAGTACAATGCCAACTCTAAACAGAGCTACAGTTCAACATACCAAATTGTATTCATAGGCTTGAATGGCCCGCTCAAATTTATATCCTAAATACAATGGCTTCCTCATCTAGTCTGAATGAGGTTGATTTACTAATCAAAATTTTAGAATTATACATATCCCAAAAAAAAAAAAAAGTGTGTGTGTATATATACTCTTTTTTTTTTTTTTCCTGATCAGAATCATTTGCATCTTTTTGTTTCACTTAGCATTTCCATAAAACAAACTAATATTTGTGGTGGTCATGAGAGGAATCCCAAAGCTTATTGAAAAATGTGAAAATGAACCAACCAGCACATGAAATATGAGGTATGATTCATTTTCCAAGGTTCATCCTGATTGGATAGGTTTTTTATACTGTTATGTTACATTACTGGAGAAATTTAATTGTGTTGTTTTATTTATAATGTAAGTGCTTAGTAACACAACTGGACACTGCAGACATAGAAATCCGCAGTATTTATGGGTGAGAAGCTAAACAAACATGCTAAATATTTAAAGATAATGGAGGATTTCACTTGATGTATAGATGTTTATTAACCAAACTCAAGAATGATTAATATGACCTTAGATTATTTGACCAGAAAAAAACAACAACAAATGTAAGATTGTTGTTGTTGTTTTAAAAGTAGCCAGTCAATATTGATTACATTCAGACTCAGGGCACGTTTTCAAAGAAACATCTTGATAGCATCCAATTTTTTAAGGACTATAAAGTATAATGGGTTTATTGTACACCTTTAGTTTTGATTCAATAATTAAAATGAACATAAAAGAAGAAAAACATTCCTCTCATTCTTTGGCAGAAGTGATGCAAGCGACAGGATTAAATGCATGACCTATTTTTTTCCCCTATCTTTTATTAACTTTGCATTATTTAATCCTGTTTTAAAAGTGAGAATATGACATTATCAATGTGACATCTTATGCAATAATTTGAACACATTTTTATATCTGCTTTCCGCTTCTCCTTTTAAGGCTGGGATCTTAAATGGAGTAAGAGTGGAGCCCCGATGAGATGACTGACCAGGGCAACAATAATCACAACATCTCCTGCAACCCCTTTGCTGCCCTCTTTAGCTCACTGGCTGATGCCAAGCAGTTTGCATCAAGCCAAAAACCACAACAGCAGTCTGCTCAACCGCCCTGTGAGTACAGTTAAAAGACTCTTCATTACAAAATACACACACTGAATGTTGCACACAGATGTGATGCAGTGTACTTGTCTGATCTCTTCTTTTTGTAGAACGGTTGAATAACAGTAATCACCACATTGCAAACTTATTTTTACTTTTTGAGGGAAAAGAGTAAAACTGTGGCAAACTGATATACAGTGGGGCAAAAAAGTATTTAGTCAGCCAC
>NW_015150666.1:265717-278119 GCF_000732505.1 Cyprinodon variegatus
TCTGCTTGCTACCAGCTTTGTTTTATCTAAACCTCTGTGCAGCTTCATCAGGACAGGGCCCAGTACCATGAATGTGAAGCTTTATTTATGGATTCGAAAAGTCTTTTTTTTTTTTCCAGTATCAAATTATTATGCTACATATTTATATTACAATTTAAAAACAGCTATACCATCCATTAGCAACTCTACCTGCCTTAAATACTCATACCTAATGTTAGATGCAAAGATAGTAAAACTCACAACTATATTATCTCACAATATAACACCATGACAAATGTGCGCACATAATTTTAACACTAGTCTCTCTCTTTCTGCTGGTATAGCGGAGGACTCTGGAGACAGCCAGTCAGAGTCTGAGAATTCTGTCTCTGACAGTGTCGACGACAACGATGACTCCGTGGCAGAGATCAGCCGCTCCTTCCGGTCCCGGCAGGAGCTCTGTGAGCAGCTCAATGTCAACCACATGATCCAGAGGATATTTTTAATCACTCTCGATAACAGTGAGTATAAGCTGATGATCTAGCTGCCATCTGTAACTTGGATGAACCCAGGCTGTGATGTCATGTGGAAATTTGAAATATTATACTCAACAGCACAGAGAAAATCCATTTGGATTGAGATGACAAGGCTGTGCAGCGTTCAAATCTTTCAAAGATGTTTTTATTTCCAAATATCAAGCAGAATGGGCGGAAACATTTTGTATTTTAAGGGTTTTAGTTACTTTTAACTCTCTAAAAATGATCTCTTATAATCTCATGATGTTGACATCATGTTTCTTGAAGTCACTTCGTCCCATTTTTTCTGACATATTCTTAAATTCTTTTATATTTTTGAAGCCTTACATTACATGCAGCTGGAAAGGATATCGGCAGAGAAAGGCCAGTAAAGGAGGCCTTCCCTGAAGGTCTGTCTCTCTAATAAAAAGGGGAGTTGAAAACCGGAGGCTTTGCTGATGACGCTACTGATTATAAATAGCTGTGGATTCCACTTTCCTCCAGGGACGTTACTTGATGCAGCTCAGCTCAATATCTTGAAAATCAAAATCCAACCTTCCAGTGAGGAAGAGATGAGTCACCATGCTTTAAGACCTCCATCCTTACAAGGTTTCACTTTGAACCGGCTGGGTCTTTTTATCACTCAGGCTGCTCAGAAATGAGTCATAATGTTCGAGAAATGTATGCCCCCCCCAACCCGCCTTTTGTCTTTGCTTATTCCCACCAACAGTAGTTCTCCATCTCTGTGATCGGTGCACTATGATCACAAAGGATGACATAGCCAGCAACAAGCTCAGAAGGCTTTGATATTTAGGTATAGTGGAGGATTTTCATAAAAATTTTAAAAGACCTACCCTCACCATTTAAAAAAAAAAAAATGCACATGCCCAACCCTGTACCTGCTCCCGTGAGGAAACGCCTATTAAACATGTGTGAGAGAATGCGTGAGACAATTTCTCTTTGTGCATGCTCCGTTTAAAAGTTGCTGTTCTCATAGCTCATACAATCTTACTGTATCTGAACGTCCGCCCTAACCCCTAAATCCCTCAATCACTACATAGAGCAGGGACTTTATAGTGGACTTTAAAGCAAACTCAGTTAACTTGCCATTCGGACAGATGATCACTGCTTTTTGCTCCCCGTTGGTCACATAAATCCTCATCAACTTCGTAGTGCCTGCGCCATCTTTATTAGTCACGGCTGTCGGGTAGCAGCAGCCTATGGCAACAAATGCTTTGTGAGGAGGGCTCTCCGTGCAAAGCATTCTGGGATATATCTTCCTCTTCTGAGGCCTTTCTTTTCTACTCATTCATTTTATAGACACTTTTTCTTTTACGACCCTGTGCCATTTTCAGAGAACCTCGGTGAGAAAGGTGAGCTTCAATGACTATCTGAAACCGTAGCTCACCCACCATTTACGCCTGAAAGTGCGCATGCGCAGAAAAAGATAGCCAACGGGATGAGCATGTAGGACGGCCTTACGTAAACATATCACCAAAATGATTGACAATTAGGAGGACCACTTGTTTAGACGATCCACCCGGAAATAAAATATTGTCCTCCATACCTTTTAAATGACCCTTGATTGGTACTATGGAATCCTATGTAAACAATTAACTGATAGCACCGCCAACTTAGACTGTTTTTAAGCCATTTTCTGAGAATATTATTTGGTGCAGCTGTATAAAATGGTAATCTCATCAGGTATTGTTTTTTTGTGAATTCTGGCTTAATTTCCCTTTACTTTGCTCACAGAGTTGGGCTTCTACTCCAGGTTCATATGTTGGTTGAAACAAATGCAGTGCCCTTTAAATCCCCTCTTCAGCAAGTTGTATTCTCATTTGATGTCTTAATAATTTGAGTTGCTTCCATGTGAATGGCTGATGGCTGAGTTTGTGCTAGCGATGAACAGATTTAAACACCTGGGGCCAGTATTGATATTCAATATTAATACTTCCTTTATGGCAGATAGCCTGTATTTATTAATATTATATATCAGGTTTCATTGCCTTTGCAGACCTGCTTGCTTCTCTGCTTCAGTTTAAATCCCACCACCCTGAGCTACATCAGTCAGTGTCTATCCTGAAACAAAAACTACAACACAATAAATATTGGTGTGCCCTGTTTTTCTTATTAGACTGATACTGACATGCTTAAAATGGCAGTTAGCCCACTCTGACATTAATGTTGGTATTTCCTGCATCAACAGTTTGTGCCAATAAGCAATTGAACAGGTATACTTACGGTAATAGAGGCCAGGCAGTTTAGATTTTATTGGTTAGCTGTAGGTTTAATTTTGCTTAATTGTGTTTTTAATCATTCAAATTGGGATGGGGGGTTAATAAAACATATTTCTGTGGAGTGACAAATGGAAAACACACATTTATTTTTACTCTACGTTGCCTTTCATTAAATTCTTTTTTTTTCACACTAGGTGATCCCAGTCTGAGAGGAGGTAATGGGATCCCTCCTCGGTGTGTTTACTTGGAAGAAATGGCTGCAGATCTGGATGGTCAGGACTGGCTGGACATGGACAACATAGAGCAGGTTATAAAGCACTATCATGTTTTTGAAGTATATGAAAAACACAGTTTATAAATATTTCTTTTATTTCCAATATGGCCACATTTGTTCCAATTTAAACTTCATAATTTTTCCTTGCTGTATTGTTTTTATTCTTGTTTGTTTTGGAGGGTCTTGTTTTTAGTACTGATATATGTGTATCTGATTGTTTTTGTTTTCCTATCACTTTTGCTGCTATAAGCTAGGAAATAAAAGAGAATTTTATTTCATTCATTTATTTCTCTTTTTATTCTCTTCTTCTAATGAATGCAGCTTGACCATTTAATCTATTCCTCAAGTCCCAGCCTTATTCTGTACCAAATCACTTCAATGTCATCCCCTGTTTCTTTCATTTCCTACCCAGAAAATATTTAATCACCACATATTGAACATCTAAGATATTAATTTATTTATTTAGGTCATTATTTTTGATGAATTATAGAGACAGTTTGTAAAAAAAAAAAAATCATTATAATTGAAATAATTTGTATGGTATTTTGTAAAGATGTTTTAACCAAACTCTGCTTCCATGTAAAAGGATTCTGATCCACATTTGTAATTTGACTATAGTGAAAACAGACTATGATCTATAATAAAAGATATCTCTGAGCAAACTCTCCTCGAACCGGTCAGTAAAGCAGGTTTTAATCCAATGGCAAGTGGAAATAACAGATGAAATAGCAAAGTGTCCAGCTCTTTTAAAAAGGTTGAATATAATCCATTTGTCTGCATTTTGTTTTGTAGCATTTTCTTTAAAATGTTAGTTCCTAGCTTATAGTAGCAAAAGCTATAGGAAAACAACAACACTCGAATACACATCTATCAGCAATAAAAACAAAACAATAAACACAATAAACAAGAATTAAAAACAATACAGCAAGAAAAAATTAGGAAGTTTAAATTTGAACAAATGTGGCCATATTGGAATACAAAAAAGATTTATATACCGTGTTGATTAAGACTATAGAAGATTAATTCTATGGAGTAAAATGTGCTTAAATGTGTTCTTATTTCTTTTTTTCTTTAGGCTGTGTTTAACCGCCTGCTGCTATTAGAACCGGGAAACCATCTCATTTACATGACATCCTGCAGTGCAGTGAACCTCTCTGCTGACCGGGATGCAGGAGAAAAATGTGCCATCCCTTACCTTTTTGCTTGTTACCAGAGAGCCAAGGAGGAGGTGTTTTTTTTTTTTTTTTTAAACTACAACAACAAGCTCTTTACTGTAGCTGGTACATAAACATCACCAATCGTCTCCTTAACTTACTCACTTCTGTTCCATCTTTGCTCCAGTTGACAAAGGTTCCTGAAAAGTTACATTCATTTGCTGTCCGCTGCAAGAACCTGACTGTGTCCAACGGGCGAACTGTTCTGCTCACTCCAGAGATCTACGTCAATCAGAATATCTATGAGCAGCTGCTCGACCTGCTGCTCCAAGGTTTCACTGCAGCACGTAGGTCCAGCTTTAGGGATAAGATTTCTTATTGTTTCAGCTTTGATCTTCACTTGTGCTCAATGTTTGTTTTTTCATGTGTTCCTGGTATTTTAGGGCCCGAGGAGGTGGTTGAGTTTGTAGAAGAGGTCATTGCAGGTCTGCTGTCAGACCAGGAGGTGCGTACCTTTGAGGAGGTGATAGTCCCAGTCTTTGATATCTTCCAGGGGCGCATTAAAGACTTGGATCTCTGCCAGCCTCTGCTCTACTTCTATCTGGAGGTCCTCCTTTATTTTAGCCACAATAAGGATATTGCAAAGGTTAGGAAAAAAAATCACATTTTATCTCTACCTGATTTGGCCCACATTATTATGAAACGGTCCTTTAACATGGTCCTGTTTGGTTCCTACAGGTGTTGATGGAGCACATACAACCCAAAGACCCAGCTAATGGTCTGCATTACCAGAAGAGCCTGCTGGGGATGGTTTTGAATATATCCTGCTTGCTGAAAACCCCAGGTGTTGTAGAGGGGCATGGCTACTTCCTGAACCCTTCTCGCTCCAGTGGCCAGGAGACAAAGGTCCAGGAGGCCAACATTCACCAGGTATTTTTTTATCTATCAGTCTTGTTGGATTTCTTTTTTTTTTATAAAAAGGAATTTAAACTTTGCCTTCTTTTTGTTGCAGTTCATGGGTCAGTATCACGAGAAACTGCACCAGATCATGAAAACCCTCCTGCAGCGGTCTGCCGAAACACGCCACTTGCTGCTCACCTGGCTCGGCAACTGTCTGCAGGCCAATGCAGGCCGAGCTAAGATCTGGGCCAACCAGATGCCAGAGATCTTCTTCCAAATGTATGCCTCGGATGCATTTTTCCTCAACCTGGGCGCTGTTCTCCTGAAACTCTGCCAGCCTTTCTGCAAGCCTCATTCATCTAAGCTGCTCACTTTTAACCCCACTTACTGCGCGCACAAAGATGTGAGCGAAGAAGAGCGGCGAAACCGCAACATCCACGCAAGAGGTCAATATATACATAAATGCATATTCCCCTGAGCATTTCTACATTCACGCTGCATCATAACAACCAACTTTTATGTATTTGGGATTTTATGACAAATCTATATGAACCACCACACAATCGTTAGTGGAATGAGCTTAAAATACAAATGTGTGTTTATTCTATAGCATAAATTAGCTTTGATCTAAGCTGTGGATCTCTGCAGCTCCTTGGATTTCTTGGCTACTACATTGATTAATGTTCTCCTTGCCTGGCCTCTCAGTGTAGGTAGGTGTCGACATCTTGGTGGATCTGCAGTGGTGCCAGACTCATTCTATTTACTAATTATGGATTAATCGGTGCTCTGGGAGAAATCCACAGCTTGTTAAATCATTTTTTTTTTTAACCACACCTTCCTTTTAAGCCTATCCATGACTTTATTTCTGACCCGTTTGCTGTGCTCCTTAGTCTCCATGATGCAGTTAAACCATTTCAAAGAGATTTACCTTTCAGACCAAATTAAACATTGATGCGTAGATCAGTGGGGAAACATTTTTCAGGAGTATATTGAACCCACAACTTTCGGATTGCAAGACAACAGCTCTTGCGACCAGGCAGCAGTTACCCACAGAATAATAAATAATGGACTGTTAACAGCAGTGTCTTTCTTTTTAGTTACTAGTTTGCTAAATGCAGTTGACTTCTGTGGATTTTATTTGGGTTTGTCAGAGTAAAGGCAGCTGAATACAGATGCAAACACTTTGGAGGATATCTATAGCAATTAAATGGAAGCCTTGAATCTTTCATCGACTTTACAAATTAACATCACCTTGCGTTGGTTCACTACTTATGATCCCATTCAATAAAATACATTTAGGTTTGTGGTTCTTAACTGGTAAAATGAGGAAAGGTTTGAAGGTTGTGAATGAATTCATAAAGCTGGTGTTTGTTCATTAAGGATAAGTGTTTCTTTCCCAGGTCTCGACAAGGAGACCTGCCTGATCCCATTGCCTCCTCAGCACCAGGTTGAGTTTGCACAATCCTACAGCCTACTGACTGAAAACCTCATCTTCACACAGCTCACTCTGCATCTTGGCTTTCACAGGTACAAATGATTACCAGTATGTTGTTTAAACAAAAGTAATATTTGTTAAATACCAGCTTTCACATTAACACCAGTCTTACATTCCCTTCACGCTTGTTGTTGTTAAATCCTCTGTGTGGTTTGCCTCTCCAGACTCCATGAGCAGATGGTCAAGATGAACCAGTCTCTCCACCGGCTCCAGGTGACATGGCAGGATGCCCAGCGAGCTGGCAGCCCCATGTCAGAGCAGCTCTTGGAGCAGTTTGAGCGTCTGATGATTGTTTATCTGTCAACCAAAGCTGCCACTACACAGCCCGTCATGCTGCAATGCTGCCTTAACCTCCAAGCTTCCACTGCTGCTCTGCTAGTTCAGCTTAGCATGGGAAACCAGGGGCCCGAACATGTAGCACTCAGCTTTCCTCTGGCATCCCTGCACAGCTCCATGCTCTGCTACGTACCTGGTAGGTTAGAGTTAGTAGAGTGACCTTGAAATGATATGAATATGTCAGCTCTGTGAAGGATTTTTCAAATAGCTGCTGCTGTGCGTTAATTTGGTAAACCCAGAAGTTCCAGAATGCTGTGGTGATGGGTAATTCTGTTCTTTTATTTATTTTTTTTTTATTAGAGTTTTTTGCTGAAAACATGGGAGACTTCTTCATCTTCCTGCGACGCTTTGCGGACGATGTCTTGGAGACGTCTGCAGAAAGTCTTGAGCAGATCCTTAACTTCATAACAGTCTTCATGGGAAACATTGAGAGGTTCGCCTTTGTTCAGACTTTGATCATAAAATAGGGGGCTGGGTTGTAGTTTGACTGACAGCTGGAGCAGCTCTGTGGCAATGTCTGCAGCTCTGCTCTCTACATTTAAGAAAAGCATCTGTTGAATTTTTCTTTTTGGCTTTTTAGAATTTGAACCAGTCAAATGTGGGAATTTGATCAAGGTTTTTCTTAAAATTTCACATCATTGGAAAGCTTAGACTTCACTCTTTTAAGATCTGCCAATCAAAATGGTCCTGGAAGACTTGTTCATCAATTTATCAAACCGTGTCATGTTCATGTATGTAGGTGAGCAAGTATTAATCAGTTTTTAAGCATTTGACTTCATTGCTTATCTTTTAAATGTGCAACAGGATGAAGAATCCTCATTTAAGAGCAAAGCTAGCAGAGGTGTTAGAAGCTGTGATGCCTCACATGGAGCCCCTGGCTCCTGGTGCTGCTCAGCCAATCGTTTTCCAGAGAGAGAGAGTCTTCTGCTCGTATGTTCATGCACCTCAGCTGGCTGAGGCCCTCATCACTGTGTTTGTTGACATTGAATTTACAGGTAAGTAAAATCACATTTCAATTAGTTTGATCTTTTTCGCATTATTATCTAGTTAATAAATAATTATATAAATATTTGTAGGGTAGTAAGGTGAATTTTGATGTTTCTCTGCATTTCCTAACAGGAAACGAGAAGCTGATTAAGGTGAAACAAACGTAGCTTTTTGACTTTCTGCTTTGTTTTTACTCAGGCGATCCTCATCAGTTTGAACAGAAATTCAACTACAGGAGACCCATGTATCCGATTCTGAAGTACATGTGGGGCAAAGAGAGCTATAGAGAGAGCATTAAGGTAATTAAACGAATATTTTAAATTGATCGTCTAAAAAAATCAAAAGTGGATGGGATGATGCAAACAAGTTTTAAGTAGAAACCCAAATATTTAAGACATTTTTTTTAATGATTACTAGTTTAGTTGTTTGCTTTCCCGGTATCCAGTTAAGACCCAAAAGCAGATGTTACACAGAATTTTAATGAATAATTCAACTCGGTTTAGTTCAACCTGGATCTGGTTTATCAAATGGCTGCAATGAATCAAAGAGTATACATATTTAAAGGGGTCTGCATACTTTCCATACCCGCTGTATGTATATTGGAATGTTCTGAGTGTAGCCTAATCTTTTATTTATTTTTATTTCTTCCTCTGGGATTACTTTTTTCAGCATTTAGCAAACTATGCATCTGAGAACCTGGAGGCCATGAACCCCCCTCTGTTCCTCCGGTTTCTCAACCTGCTGATGAATGATGCCATCTTCTTACTGGATGAGGCCATTCAGGTGATACAAAATAGTTCTCAATAAGTTTGAACATTTCTTTTCTGTGTGATATTTTTACTTTACTCAACATAGTGGTTTTTTTTTTGTTTGTTTCTTTTTAGTACTTAAGTAAAATTAAGATTCTGCAGCTGGAGCGTGACAGAGGGGAGTGGGAGAACCTGGCCCCTGATGCCAGAAGAGAAAAAGAGTCGAGTTTGCAGATGTTCGGACAACTGGGGCGCTTCCATAACATCATGTCCAATGAGACTATTGGCACACTGGCCTTTCTGACCTCAGGTCAGGCAGGAAAGAATTACTGCATGATATAATATTGTGTTTAGTTAATCAATCCATATATTGACCTCCACATTCAACAAAGTTTCCAATTTAGCCTGAAAGTACTTCATGCACAAGTATGAAACTAATACCCCATTTACACTACCTTTGAAAAACCGTGCCGAGACCGGTCCGAGCTCAGTAACTGAGATAACTTATCGTGTGTAAATGGAAAGCAAACTGAACTGAACCGAGCTAGACACAACCGAACCGAGATAACTGCAGACCAGTTCCAGAGGTGGGCTCGGCTCGGTTTTTCCCTGGCTCGGTTCTCTGAGCTAACAAGAGCGCATGAGCAGAACGCATCATCTGTCTGGCTGCACATCGCAATTCACTCTCCATTCCAGTAGTTGGCAGTAATGCCCCTCCAGAAACAGAAGAAGAAGAACAGCTTCTTCTTCAACTATAAACAACAATCGAAATCTTCTCCAAATCTTCTCCACGCAACATTTTAAATAATGGCATTTTAAATAATAACACCTCCTTTATACTGGCAGTAATAGCGCAAATTGTCACTAGGAGGCGAGGAGTCGAGATAGCGGGATGTGTAAACGGTCGTCAGAACCGAGCTCGGCCTGGTTAACTAATCCGAGCTCGGACCGGTCTCGGCATGAATCGGTTTTTCAAGGGTAGTGTAAATGAGGCGGAAGTTCTTGTCAGTCACTCTGATTTCAAGAGGATTTTTAAGATGCATCCATTTTCTGATAATATTGATACCTTCAAAAATACATAAATAAAACAGATGTATACGTTTTCAATGACTTCCTGTAGAAAAATAATTTGGGAAAGTATTTGGAAAAAAGATATTTCCTGCAGAATTGTTGGTTATTGACAAATCCCTTGGTTTGAAGAGCTGAACCAGAAAAAAAATTTCATTTTTGAAGTTCAAACAGCCCTAAGTCCTTATTGTTTAGAACCTGATACCTCTGTTCTAAAGAAATGGAATACCAGTGGTGACTGAGTCTGAAAATCAACTGGGATAGATTAGTGGTAATGACTCAGAGCACATGAGCTTGCAGCATTACTAATACTGTTGGTTTTTATTCGAATTTATATTGATTTTCTCGCCATTATATTGTGGTTAGTCACCGTTAAGTGCAAGGATGCTGGATTCAAGGTTTTCAGGGAATTAATAATAAAAGCATCCGACAGGGGAAAAAAAGAATGAGCAATGATCATCATATTTATTAAGTTCTATGGTTGATTTGTTTCAAGACAGGTATTTCCTAAACTATGTTTTTTATTGTTTAATCATTTTTCTCTCAAGTTTCTAACTGAAAGTGCTAAAATAGCTTTAAAGATGTATTTAAAATTAGATGATTTTGACCTTATGTTTAGAGTTATTGTTAGAAGTAAATCTGTGGTTTGTGTTTTAATAAAGTCCTTCTCTTATTTTCTTCTATTTCTATTTCTTTCTCAGAAATCAAGGGTATCTTTGTGCACCCGTTTCTGGCTGAGAGAATCATCTCCATGCTGAACTACTTTCTGCAGCACCTGGTTGGTCCAAAAATGGGTGCGCTTAAAGTCAAGGACTTCAGTGAGTTCGACTTTAAGCCGCAGCAGCTCGTTTCTGACATCTGCACGATCTACCTAAACCTGGGGTATGTTGGAAACATTTGGCTCCTAAATTATTCTAATTAATTAAAGATTATTTGTTTAAATTATCTATGTTTTCTCTATAAGTGAGGTAGAAATCCAAGATTAGAAGGAAAATAAATTAGACTAAAAATCTCATCAATTGTTTGTGTTTTTTGCAGTGATGAGGAGAACTTCTGTGCCACTGTCCCAAAGGATGGACGCTCATACTCGCCTACACTCTTCTCCCAGACTGTTCGTGTGCTAAAGAAGATCAACAAGCCTGGCGACATGATTGTGGCGTTCGGCCTCCTTGCAGATAAAATTAAGGTATCATTTTACTTGGAAGAATGGCAGAAATGGAAAACATTGTTAATCTGAATGGCCAACGATGACAACGGCAGGAAATATTTGTTTTCTTAATAGATTGTTTTTCTTTTTTTAGTCCCATGCTGATAGGCAGCAGCAAGAAGAGGAAACCTATGCTGATGCCCCAGATGAATTCTTGGACCCCATTATGTCCACCCTGATGTTGGATCCTGTCCTCCTCCCCTCTTCCAATGTAACTGTTGATCGATCCACCATTGCAAGACATCTCCTTAGGTTTGTTGTCTTTTCTTATTGTGTTTGGCTGAAGTAGATGTTAAAAAAGGGAAAGGAAAAACCCCTAACAGCTAAGAACAGTAAAGTTTAACTAAAGGTGCCTCAGATTTAGGACCAGGAAGACCTGAACACTATCCAGGGATATAGCTGGGGTTGTACTCTGAGATCTGTCTGCATTTCATCAAAGTGATGAATGACTGCGAAATTTTTGAAACCAAAACTATCAAGATTTCTGAAGAGTTTAGTGGAAATGTTTTAAACGGGAGTGTTGGCCTAGTGGTTATAGCAGTGCGCCTGTGCTCTGAGAAGTTTGCAAGTGTCCTGTTGAATCCCCACAGCCTGCACTCTGTGTCTGAGCAAGATCCTTAACCCTACACTGCTCCCCGGGCGCCGTACAATGGCAGCCCACTGCTCCCCAAGGGGATAGGTCAAATGCAGAAATAAATTTGTCCACTGTGAGATCAATAAAGTTAAATTATTATTTATTATTATTAAACCTGGTTACAGTTCTGACCTGCATTGGTACCCTGACACGGCAGGCATCAGCACTCCTGTTTGCATCAAACTCTGCATCATTAAAAGGACCAAATATAAATGAGTCATTTAGTAAACCATAAAAAAAAACATTGCTAACTTAAAAAGACATGTTTTTTCTTTCTTTTTTTTTGCTTTATACTAATTCTTTTTATACTAATTTGGGTTAGAGGTTGGGGGGAGTTTCTGTGGAACCTGTTTATTGTTCCCAAATTGTTGATTTATTTAGTAACGTGATCTATACATATCTGCAGTATTCTTTTTCTGAAAAATGTCAAATAAAAAGTACACCTAAACTTATCTTAAAACAACCATTTTCTCTGAGGAATCTTATGCCAAACAACATCTGTCATTGCTTTTATGGTCTGGCTGTTGACTCACTGCTAAAGCTTTCTGTCTTTAGTGTTGTAAGATATCTGTTGTGCCCTGAGCTTCAGTGGTTGCTTTTCTCCAAACAAATATTCTCATTGTTTTATAATGTTGGGCAGAAATAGTTTTTGGTGAATGAAGACGTATCGACTCACCTTTTTTAATTTTCTGCTCTGAAAGTTACTGCTCTTTTCCTGCACAAAGGCTCTCTGCATAAACGGAGAGTTTTAAAGAGAAAAGCACTCAAAATTTTCAGTATTGCCTTAAAGAAACCTTTCTGTTATTACCGTATTTTCACGACTATAAGGCGCACATAAATGTCTTTTTTTTCCCTCAAAATGTG
>NW_015150666.1:283494-294737 GCF_000732505.1 Cyprinodon variegatus
TAATATACAAGTTTCACTTTTTAAATGGAATTACTGAAATCAATCTACTTTTTCATGATATTCTAATTTTATGACCAGCACCTGTATTTTGGTTACTCTATCAACTATAAAAAATACTCCTTCAACTTGAGTTCCTCATCTTTTTGGTCCTTGAAGATCCAAACACAAAGTCTACATAGTGATTCTAAATGGCAATGGTTCAAACCACTGTGCAGTCTGTAACCATGTTGGACACTTCAGCGTATCCCAGAATTAGGGAAAGTTAAGCTGGCTTTAGTTTTACTACAATAATGATAGAATTTTCATATTTTTCGTCTTATATAAAAATGGTCTTAAACAAATAAAATCACCAGAAAATAGGCAAAGAGTGGGGTTTGTTTGCATGTAGTAGCACAACCATAGAATAAGATTAAATTTCTTAGTGTTCCCTTTTAAGCACAAAGAGGTGGTGGGGCCTGAAAAGACTTGATTAGACTTGTTTGGGCCATTTGATGTGTTCAGTACTTTATTTGCTGTAAAGAACAGAAGCTTTGGCAACATGACAGGCAGCCTGCATTTCAAGAGGTCTAAAAGCTTAACGGCAGAACCAGCAACTGGCTTACTAATTGAGATAGGTATTTATCTAATGATGCAGACATTATTTAATGTTATGTGGAGTTATATATGTAAATCTCAAAATTAAAAAAAGTTTATTCAATTCAAAAAGTTTCCTACAGATTCATTAAGCAGTGATGAATTTCTATCGTTCATTTCAGCTAATATGATGTTGTGGCTTACAGCTAATGAAGAATACAATGAGGTTTTTCAGAAGACTAAGATAATTACATATTATTAATAAAAACTGGATTTTAAGATGGAAAGTTAATGCCATGTTGAAAGTAAATACACTATTCTTGGTTGAAGCTTTTTGCCAGAATTTTGTGGCAGTGTAGTGTGGGGAAACTCAGGACAGCTTTGATAGTGGCCCTCATATTGTCTGCAGATTTGGTCTGGTGTTTGGCATCTTCCTCCTGACAATGCTCAATAGTTTCTTTGGGGTTAAGGTCAGTCAACTTCTAAGGGCAAATAATTTATACCATGCTCACTAAAGGTATCTGTCCCCAATAGAGATGCATTGTTTTCAACTCCAACTTAATTCCAATTTTCTCCAATACCAGAACTCTGGTTTCCTTAATATTATCAGCATTTCTGTTGATTTTTTAAGACACTGTCATAAATACATCTCTACAAGTAAAAAAAAAAAAAAATGTATATCAATGTAGAAGTTCATCCCAAAATGCAACTTCAGATAAGATCAGAAATGAAACATAAAAACATTAAATTGTGTTAACAAAAATAATTCCATCTGGAAAACAAATAAGCATATGTGAGGGCTTAAATTGACTGTATTTAATAAATCAAAGATATATTCCCATAGAGGGCTAAACCTTTCTGCTGTTCAGGAAATTTTTAACCCAACTTTTATGTATTTCTGACATGGACTGTCAACCATACCCGAGACAGAATTTTCTTAAATATCAAGACTGATACTGATATCAATATCCCATTGATGCATCTCTAGTCCAAAATCTGCATCTCTAGAGACATACAACATCTACATAAATCTTTGCCATTTTCCCACTACAAATGCAAAACCTAAACCGTTAGATATAATAAATAAATCAATCAAATCTGCACATATTCCCACGTTTGCTTCCACTGTTCATTTTCAGTTTTTTCTTTGCACATTTGAAGAAAAATAAGTAACTTCTTAAATTATGACATTTTCAGTTAAGAGAAGCGGTCAAGCAATGTGTAATTTAGTCTGTTTATGGATTTAATCCATTTAATATTGTTTACTGACTCAATTAATCCGTGTTCGACCTCAGATCTCTTAAAAAAGCTACAGACCCGCATTTAGGTTGACTATTTACACCTTGTTCATCATAATAGCACCCATGGAGCTTGGCTTGGCCTTTGTGGAACAGAGGAAACCAGGATGCCCTCATTACGCTAAGTCGAGCCTGGTTTTATCTCTTATCCTGGAATTTTGGAATCTGGCTTTTGTGCAACGTGCCCCAGAAAAGTACATTGTTTGCAATTATACATAAAAGAAGAAAGCCTGGAAGTTTTCCATGAATTTGCTGGTCTATCAAAATAGAAGGGTAAGTAAAACCTTATTTATATAGATTTATATAGAGAACCTTTAAAGACACCAAATCAAAAGTAAATAAAGCAAAGCTCATTTTAAGCTATTTTTTATTAGGGGGGGGGGTCACTGCAGTTTATTGCTGGATTCACAACTAAAGAATGGCCAAAAAACATGATTAACAATAAAACAAATAATGGTTGGATTGATGATAGTCACATTTAAGGAGACCTACTCCATATGACAGTGATATAACCCATTTATTAGAAAATATTTATAGTGCTCTCTGGTGATGGCAGGCATTTAAGTATTGTTATACACATCTCCATGGTTATATGGAAGACCTTCTGGCTTATTTCAGCACCAATGGAAACTGAACCAGCACCCCTCAATGACCTGTTGACCTGATATCCCACATCATGAAGGTCCTAGAGTGACATCTGTTGGTTAATGTCAGCAAAAAAGGAAGCAGCTATCATGACCCCCTGCATTGTCTTATTGCTGTGGAATTGAATTTGAAGATACATCATACACCTGCTTCAACAAACCCACTCACAGGCAGACAGCACAGTGAGGATCGTGTTCTTTAAAACCTCCAGTGCAGTTAACACAAATCAGCCTGACTTACTTTGTGAGAAACCCTGGGGGACTCAATTGCCTGGATCAAAGAGTACCTGAAAAATAGACCAGAGTTTGTTAGACTGAAGGGTCAACTGTCTAACCAGGTAGTCCGCTGCAGAGGAGCACCACAGAGCACAATACTGTCACTGTAGCTTTTTTTCTCTTTACACTTGATTCTAAATGTAAAAGAAAAAAGCAAGTGAGATGGTTGTAGATTTCAGAAGAAACTGAAACACGTCTGATTCTATTACCATCTTGGCTGAAGAGTGGGTGTAAGAGTATAAATACCTTGGCATTTACCAGCGCAACAAGCTCAACTGGAGAAGCAACTTTGAAGGCGTCTACCAGAAGGGACCAGGCCTGTAGGTCTTAAGGAAACTTTGGTCCATCAGTGCTTCCAGAGAGATACTGCATATCTGCTCTGAGTCTGATGTGGAGAGTTTGATCTCTTCTGTAATACTCTGCTGAGGTAACAGCACCAGAACAAGTTGATAAAGAAGGCCAACTTTGTTCTAGGGACTCCTCTAGAACTTCTGGAGATTAATTAACAAAGAAGAATTCCTGAGAAATAGAGGAACACTATAAACAACACTGAGCCTTCTCTTTGGCTTCCTTGTATTTTAGTCAAAGGCTTCTCTAGATATGATACAAAACATTTGCTAAGAAAGAGGGGCCAGTTTGGTGTTTTGAATTGAAACAAAGTGAATTAAATAGGGATGAATTCAAGTGAACTGACCTTGATATAACTAGAATTGAGTAAAATAGGGGCACCACGGTGGTGTGGTGTTCTGGGTTTGAGTCCCGGTAACCAGGACCTTTCTGTGTGGAGTTTGCATGCTCTCCCTGTGTCTACGTGGGTTTTCTCTGGGATTCTCTGGACAGTCCAAAAACCTGCATGTTAGCTTGATTTGACAATCCAAATTGCCCTTAGGTGTGTGTGGTTGTCATCTCTGAGTGGCCCTGCAATTGACTGGCGGACCATCCAGGATGTAGTCCAGTTCAGATCGCCATATGCTTCAAAAAAACACCAAAAAGTAAGTAATAAAATAGTTTTTTTGTACTTGACTGAAGGAATACACGCCCGTTTAGGTAGTTTTTTCGTACAAAACTAAAGGGATAAATTATAGGGATAAACGGGTTCTGACTATGGGTATGTTTGTGTGACTGGGTATGCTCATCTGACAGAACACCAGCGATCAGGTGGATGTTTAAGAACGCCATACCTCCTAATTTTGGAAATAAGAGGGGTAATGTAGAAAAAAAGCATTACTTCTTTTTAAGAAAAGATTGAAGTTTGAAGTTCTCTATGAGTTCAGTGCTATTGTGCTTTCATCCAATTGTTTTTTTTTTTTAAATCCCATTGACGTTAGAAACGTCTTTTTCAAGGGAGTCCTGACGAAGAGGCAGCAAATTTACAGATTGAACAGAAATACATTAACTTTACATTAAAATGACAGGTACATAATAAAGACTAGGTGCTTTTTCGCTCCAAAAAATAACTAACTAAAAATATGCCTTATTAAAAGAGAAGTAACCCAATTTAAATTGTTATTTCCTCACAAGTTTACCAATAAAAGGTCTGAATGTGAGGGAGTCATGTACCACTTCAAAGGCATCCCCTCATGAGTGGGCACTATTGGTAGGGTTTGAGGCACCTTGTTATGATTTAAAAAAAACAACATTAACTTTGTCTTGTCAACATTGGTAAAAAATTTAAGATTAGGCCTGGTTCTGCTGGGGGTTTCTTCCTGTTAAAAGGCAGTTTTTTCCTCTCCACTGTCGCTACAAGCATGCTTAGTGAGAGGGACTGCATTCGAGTCAATGCAATCAACTGGTTTTCCTTAGATAGAAAACTTTGAATCAATTTGACTGTATGATCTGGTGAACTGTAACGTGCCTTGAGATGACGTGTTGTGAATTGGCGCTATATAAATTAACTGAATTGAAATTGAATTGAAACTGAATTGAATTAATAAATGAATACTGTACAGCAACAAAGGCTTTCTGTGGGGACTTAACAGCCTGTTGAAGAGATGACCCAAAGCAATAAATAATTGTATTATCAGCATAAAATGCCTACTAGCATAAGAGAAATAAATTAGATAAATAGATAAATTAGAGGGACCACAAAACAGACCCTTGTGGCATACCCTTATAAGCATTAACAATAACAGATTGATTTAGCCTCTCAAAACCCACTGGGTCGCACAACACATTTTAAAGCGTTTACAAATAATAACTCGGAATGCATGAAAATTACACCAGAAAAATGTTTACCAATTTAGACTTGTTAGCTTAGATTCTCCAAAATTCAACCACCTAGTTCTATTTTTGGACACAGTATCAAAGCACAAATAACACAGATATAGCAGCATGTCAAAATGTACCATGACAAAGCAGCCACAACAAGCACGCATGTCTTAATAACTACCGTTCAAAAAAGACCTATTATTTTCGATTAAAAAAAAACAACAACTTTGAGTCGTGTTTGAACTGATGCAGCTTGGGCTTGATGCAGCACAGGTGTTTTTCTCTATCAATTTTTATGTATATATTCAGAAACTATAAGATGTTAGCTTTCAAATAATGTATCACACATGTAACTTGGGCTTACAGTTCCTGAGTTATTTGCTTTTCCATTTGGGTATGCAAAATAAGTGAGAATTCCCCAAAATGAGGTGGATATTCAGAGGATAAATTCAAGCACAGGACTGTTTTCCACCAAGTGCTACAACTTTGTCATTTATCACCATCATAGTAGCAGTGATAGTGCTTTTTTTCCCCAGAAGACTGATATTTGGAAAGGATTTAATTTTAATAGAGTAACTATTTCAATTGATCACAAACAAAAGACTTCAGAATTTTGGATGAAACACAACAATTTGAATTTGGCCTGTAATTTGTAAGAACTGATGGATCAACTCATTTTTATAAAGGGAGGAAAAAAGCGGACTTCCAAAAGCGGTCATGTGGTATGGCAGGGTGCGAGGCTCTGGACCTCATCGATTTTGGACTCCTCCCTAAATGAAACAGGCCTCGATACGTGCTTTGCGGAAACGCCCCCTCCACTACTTGACACACGTCTCAAAGCCTCCACCTCATCTCATAACTCACTACCTAACACCCCTCTGGATTTCTTTTTGGACCTCTGATCTCCTGGCTCTGACTAACATGCAGATCTTCGACACCGGCTTTGGCTTTGCCTGTCCTCCAACCTCCAGGACGTCTTGGACACAGACTGAACTATAAGACCAGGTTAGTTACTCACATGTCCATTATCATCCTCCACCAGATAGACACTCTCACTTCCGCAGAGGTTTCTGCCTTAAATGCCAATGCCGTTCACTGCAGATCAGTTTTGTAATAAACTTTTTGAGAAATCTCTGTCTGCCTCAAACATTACGTCCACTTGTTCTGAGCCTGACAATAAGTAGTCCAATGTAATCTAACTGATCTAAAATCTGTTTTAATTAACAAAGTGCCTCTTTTGAAGTAGGCTACTTTTCAACCTGTCCTGATCTAATCTAGTTTTCCACTACTTCTACCTGTTTTTGTCATCTATATTACCAAGTATCTAACCTCCAGTTTCACTAGTATGTTGTATAGATAAGGTTATATACAATCATGAACACTCATTAACTAACATTTATTTGAGTTTAAATTAAATTTAATATATGCAACCAGAAAAGGCTTCTCAAATTGGATTTCTAATTATATATTTGAAATGACTCCTCTGGTCCTCCATACCCGTTACTTTCGATTCAGGAGATCATCTTGGGCATAAAATGACAGTTCATTGCATTTTTGTTAGAAATAGGTACTAAACCACAAAACGCATTAGGGGCAGAGGAAGCGCAGAAAAAGAAGGCTGAAACACCTCTAGTGTATGCAAAAAATCTTGCAAACTTTTTTGAGATACACCATAAGTACTTTTTAGAAATTTTATCTTTTAGAAATAGTTACTTCCTTGAGTGAAGAATTGACTGCCCACAATAAAGTGAGACTTCTTGTTTAAATACAATCTTTGTTGTTATATATATATATATATATATATATATATATATATATATATATATATATATATATATATATATTTATATATTGTTTTCTTCCATTGAGCAAGTCAATATACCGCATCAAACAGACATGACCTTCTGTAAATTTTGGTTTTATTGAGGAAAAGAAATGTAGAATTTCTGGGTCTTTAAAATACCAGAATATGCAACCAGCTTTGTATCTATGTCTATTTCACAACATATTTTTTCCCTAACAAATTAGATATGTTGATTCCTTTTTATAAGTGTTTTACTCTTGATTAATTTAATTTGTTTAATTAATATATTTTTAATTAAATTAATTTATATGAAACAGCACAACAAAATGTGCGGATATATATTCTGGTGTGTTGGGAGTCTCCATTCATTATCTAACTAATTATGATGGGCTGCCATGAAGTAACGAAAAGTGTCTTGAAAGGTTTGACCTTTTCAGACAAAATTCCAATTTAGATAAATTTTATTTAGATTTTTTTTAATGGGCGCTTATACAACTCAACTTCAGAATACAAAAAAAAAAATAAAAAATACAATCAGTGTTATGGTCTTGGTAGGCTACAACCTTCCTCTTGCACTTATAACTTTGAAAAGCGCTGCCACTCCGTTTAAAAAAATAATAATAATAACTCGACGGTTCAATCTATCTCTTACAGAAGAGGATTAGGACCAATGGGAAAAAAAAGTTAACTGATTTTTACATTTTATTTCAGTATAATAATTCTGACATTAATCTCAGAATTCTGACAGCTAACAAACATGTTAGCATCAGGCTGCAGACATGTCTGTGTTAGAGACTAAACTAGCTCTCTTGTTTTAATCACCTTCTGCTCTTCCATTAATGAAATAGCATCACTGGGGACCCCTAAGGCACATAAAAAGTCACCTTATTCAGCAATTTTCCACCAATGTGTTACTGGCCCTCCCAAACAACTCGCATATTTGTCAGTGAAGCTGCGTGCTCCCACATCTCTTCCTTCATGGTGCCCACCTACAGCAAGATCCAAAATTCTGAGATTAAAGTCAGAATTCTGTAGCCTGATAAACCAGACTAAATGGGAGATAAAAGGTATTATTTACAACTCACAGGCAAAAATGATTTTGGCCACTGGTGGGTGGGGCTAGTTTACTAGGCTAAGAATTCTGAGAAAAAAGTCAGAATTCCAAGATTAAAGTCTGAATTCTGAGATTAAAGTAATAATTCTGAGAAAAACGTCAGAATTGTGAGAAAAAGTCAGAATTCTTAAAAAAAAGTCAGAATTCTGAAATTAAAGCCAGAATTTTGAGAAAAAAGTCAGAATTCCGAGATGAAAGTCAGAGTTCTGAGATTAAAGACAGGATTCTGAGGTTAAAGTCAGGATTCTGAGAAAAAGGTCAGAATTCTGAAATTAAAGTCAGAATTCTGAAATTAAAGACAGGATTCTGAGATTAAAGACAGAATTCTGAGAAAAAGGTCAGAATTCTGAAATTAAAGTCAGAATTCTGAGATTAGTCAGAATTCTGAGAAAAAAGTCAGAATTTTGAGATTAAAGAAAGAATTCTGAGAAAAGGGTTAGAATTCTGAGAAAAGGGTTAGAATTCTGAAATTAAAGTCAGAATTCTGAGATTAAAGTCAGAATTCTGAGATTAAAGTAAGAATTCTGAGAAAAAAGTCAGAATTCCGAGATGAAAGTCAGAATTGTGAAAAAAGTCAGAATTCTTAAAAAAAAGTCAGAATTCTGAAATTAAAGTCAGAATTCTGAGATGAAAGTCAGAATTCTGAGATTAAAGAGAATTCTGCGAAAAATGTCAGAATTCTGAAATTAGTCAGAATTCTGAGATTAAAGTCAGAATTCTGAGATTAAAGACAGAATTCTGAGATTAAAGACAGAATTCTGAGATTAAAGACAGAATCCTGAGAAAAAAAGTCAGAATTATGAGATTAAAGACAGAATTCTGAGAAAAAGGTCAGAATTCTGAAATTAAAGTCAGAATTCTAAGATTAAAGTCAGAATTCTGAATTTTTTCTCATATTATACTGATATAAAATTTTAAATCAGTTAACTTTTTTCAGTGGCATTAATCCTCTTCTGTAATCTCTGATCAATGATTTAAATGTGGATTTCTTTCCCGCCGGACAAAACCCCTGAACCTGATTAGGTCAGCCATGCAGATCATGAATAGGAGCGCGAGGAAAATGCATTGTCCGGGCTACTCCAGCGTACTCCGTCATTACGAACCAGCGCTGTGATAGAGCTTGTTTATGTGAAGTGCATGCACCGCCCACACCGAGGTATCTGATCATAGGGGCAGACAGGCAGAGAGTGTAAAATGGCGCACAGCTGTCGGTGGCGGTTCCCTGCTCGGCCCGGAGGGAGCAGCAACTCCGGTACCGGGAGGAGAGCGGGCCGTGTTAGGGTTACCGCATTTTTACGGAGCGTATCGGGAGCCCAGCCAAACGCCGCCGGACTCGGACCCGGGTTTGATGCTGCACTACAGGTTTCTTCGGTTATCAGGAGCAACCTGCAGAAATTTCGGGATGTTTTGGGCGAATCCAGCGACTCTAGTAGTGCAGAGGTAAGCTCAGCACTCAGCGGGTTTAGGAAGCTCCGGTTGGCGGAGCGCCTGGTCCCTGTGAGGAGAAGAGCTAACGGTTACAGCCCCCTTAAAACTTGTCATTGGAAGGATGCTCGGTTAACTTTCACTGAGCTTTTTGGCCTTTAACTCCACTGTTCTATAGTTTTTTAAGGTTTTGTTTTAAATAAACACACTAACTCTACATTTTAGCTCAATCGTTTATATGAATGAAAGTTTCTTTTCGGATGAGGAGAAATGCTACATCCACACAGTTTAGATGGAGCTAACATTACTGTGTTAGCCAAAACCACAGCAGGGAAACCCCCGTATAACACTGTTAATTACATCCCACAGTCATGTTAACATACGGAAGAAACACAAGCTATTATACACCTTAACTATACGTTATTAAATAATATTTGCTAGTTAGTTACTCAGATGAGAAAGACCCATCAGGCTTGAGAATACATTCTCACTCAATGTAAAAGTTAACGTCCCATTTAAGCATATGTTTTACCGGCCTACTGATAACTGGCGTTTAAACACCCAGGTGGAGCATTTATTCCTTATTAATGTCTGTGTAATGCATACATATGTAAGGAAACTTAAAGAAGGAGAGCACAGTTGTGGTTTGTGATGAGCTAACGTGAATTTAGCTGCGTGTAGCGTATTTCTGGGGTGCTTGTTCACTTCACATCTAACCCGTTCACATATTTTCATGAGTTAATCTTTAGCAGCTAAATAGCCCGGTGGTATCAAAATTAGCTTAAAAGGGCTAACTGCATCGAGGTGGTCACCTTTTAAAGACGTCCGCCTGGTTAGCTTCCATGCTAGCTGTTTGTATACCGTAGCCAAAACTACTCCGTGATAAAGTTGTTTATTTTTATGTTGTTATTATGGTTTATAAGTCTACTTTCCATGAGTTCATCCCTACGCAATTGTGTGGAAGCAAAAAGAGGGGTTTAGTAAGCCAGGTTTTTACACAGAAGTTAATGGTTTTGGGATAAGCTAAGAGCTGCCATGCTACAGTGTACGCCACGCTAGCTATCGGGGCTATTGCTGATGCATAGGAAAATGGGAGGTGGACATGTTTTCCCCCTCTCTGTACAGTCAGTACGGAGCTAATATCTGGTTTATTACTCGAGGCGAGGCTGGTGGTTTTATAAACTAGACTATGGATATACCTATAGCCAGTGGGTTAGGAGGATGTGGGCATGTTTTATCGGACGAATGAGGCTTGCTGGTGACGGTGCGCATGCAGGGCTGGCTACAATAACAACGAGCCCCTTGCAGACGGACCGTGTGCGATGTGGGGGTGTGTTCGTGTAAGCGAACTACCATCTTCCTCCCTCATGATGCGCAGCATGCGTTCATTGCAGGAGTACACTGAGTGGGAATGTTTACCACCAGGTTTAGAGATGGATATATCGCCTGTTTTTAACCGAGAGATCAACAATAAGGTACAATAGGTACAATAGATATTTTGATACAAAAAAAACATATATTTATTTTAACCCTTTATAGGGCAATCAGCGAAATACTTAGAAAATCCAAATTTCAAGCCAATTGTGTTATTGGAATCCAGGACAAGATTTGTTACCTTTGTAACATAAAAAAATATGAATATGTTGAATATGCAAAAATAAATGTCAATGTAATAAGAAACGCCAACTTACCCGAATATATTAAGAAAAATAACAAAAGTGCTTCTATAAGAAATTCATGAAAAACTCTCTGAGAGTGAAAGAAACATTTTTTTTGGTCCAATGTAACCTTAGAGGCATTAATGCTGATACCGGCACTTACAAGGCCTATTAACTTTTGAACTTTATTTTTTAACTTATCAATTACCTTTTTACCTTTTTTTTCTTGACTTGTTAACCCCC
>NW_015150666.1:295692-347340 GCF_000732505.1 Cyprinodon variegatus
AGCGAGGCAGGCTTGTCCAGGCTCACTGCAAGAGCTTGAGCTCATGGGGTAACCCTGAATAGTCAGCCAGCCGCATCCCTCCCGCCTTCGTTTAAAAAAAAAAAAAAAAAAAAAAATCTACTTTAGACACACACACACAGCCCCGTCTGAGAGGCAGAGCAACTTTTCTTCTGACAGCTGCCACTTTGGAATGGATTTCTAAGCCTATTTAAGTGTTTCAAAAGGCTGCCCTTTGGCTTCTGCTGCCCAAATGAAGGCATTTGTTTGCTTTGCTATGCACAGAGGGATTTTATGGCATTGATCTTAGCAAATTGCAAACTGTTATTATCTGTTTATGTGAGCACTGAACATGTAGATGTTTTTGTAAATAAGATCACCCCCCTGGTTTTTTCTTCCTTTCCAAGCAAACTTTGCGTCGGTTCTTCTTTGTCCTGCTCCTCTTTATCTGGCCTTCTGCCGCATCTTTTTGCCTCCCATGTTATTATTAAAGTTTAATCATTCATACAGAACGTATCCACCTAAATATCCCTTTGCCTCAGCGGTTTTAAGAGAAATGGTGTGCTTGAGTGGAAGGGGCTTGAGTCCGGCAGGTGTTTGGCCTATTTAAATGGTAGACCCCCACACCCGATTACCCATTCCCAAGACAGCGTGTGGATTGGAGCAGGAAGCCTTGTGTCTGCTTTTATTCTAGTTCTCACAAAGTGCAGCGGCTGAAAGAGTGCAGACAGGGATATCAAAGGGTGTTGAGCGACCCCCACCCTCCCCTCCCAACGGGTCAGCTCTGGGGGGGGGGGCGAATTAGTCCTAAACCCTCCAATCCATGGCTTTATTCTGCTAGAGCAGGCGGGCAAGGAGCTTTCACCTCTGCTTTTGGAGTTGTCTGACTGGGAAAAAGCGGCAATTGTGTCGTCTTTCTCTTCCTTTGTGTTGGCGGTGGTTGGGGCAGGGGTGTCCCTTGGACTTTGTCCCTGTCTCTGATTGCAATCAGGAGTGGGCGTGTTATCTTTGTCTTTATTTTGATTAAAACCTGAGTGCATGCTGCCTCCTTGTTTTGAGAAGGAGTAGATCTTCTACTCTGTGTCTGTCATCCTTTGTCAGGGTTACTGTGTTTTGAAACAGTGCAACACACCACCAGTAAGTTTGTTTTTGTCCACCAACTGTCCTCATCTCCTCATTTCTGAGTTGCAGGAAGAGGAGATCTCCCCATGGGTGCGCTCAAGAGCCTATTGGAGGCTGTCATGTATAGTGTTTGGACACTTGAAAAAGAAAATGTTCACCTTATGCTTTGGTCTGATGCAGGGGATTTTTTTTCCTTTAGGAATTTAGAGAAAACAATTGAGAAATACAAATTTTAGTAAAATAAATCTAATCCCCTTAACAATAGCGAAATGCTACGAGTAATTTTCTTTCATCGCATCCCTGAAAATATTCTTGTATTCTTGTTTTATTGGCAAGATATTTTTGCAGGTATGATGGAATGTATGATGTGGTTTAAACATACAGTTGTGCTTAAAAGTTTACATACAGTCCCATCGAAGAAAATCATACATTTACACTTGTAATTCAAATAACCAACTGAAACTGAAAAAGTAGTAATTGAAAAAATACAAAATCGTAATTAAGTAAAATTAAATATTGATTTTTTATTTCATTTTAAAAAATTATAAATAAATAAATGGTCCCAGAAAACACCTGATTTCAGTGACCACCTCAAAGTGTAATTGTAGTTTAGGTGCCCTTAGGATTGTTTGTGTATATATATTCAAATTGTCAGAATGTCCTTTTTTGGGTCAGTTTCAATTAATTTTAATGGCAGATGATTTTAGAAGGGTGTGTAAACTTTCAAGAACTACTGTAGTCTGTATATATGTCTTGGAGAAAGCAGTAAGCATTCATCCAGCCTGTGAATTTTGCAGTAAGCGGTTAATAGAAGCTGATCCGCTAACTTTGTTAGCATTAAGCTATCCACAGCATGCCAGTCATCCAGGTCATAGTCATTCCAAAAAAGTCAAAAAACAATCCAATGGACTGTTTTAGTCCAGTGGATTGTTTTTTAACTTTTTTTGGAATGGCTATCCACATCATCCAGTTTGGCTGATTCAGAATACATAAAGTTGTAGCTCCTTTCCCTTAATTTTTCACATGGTCAACAGTAAGAACTCTATTTGAGCTAGGAAAGGAACTCTAGACTGGTGTTATGAACCCAGCCAGCCTTTATTTGTACAGATGTATAGCTCTTGCAGAATCAGCTCCTCTAGGTTGGAGGCCATGGCTCTTAACTGGACAAGGTGGGCTTGTCCCCTTCAGGTTGGAGGAGAGCTCCTGCTTCAAGTGGAGGGATTTGAGAATCTTGGTGTCCTCTTCACCGGTGAGGGGAGAATGGAGCAGGAGATGGATTGATTGGAGTGGTTGCTGCTATAATGTTAAAGCTGCAACTGTTTTTTGGCTCAGCTCTCCCTTCACCACAACACACTAAGCTCTCCATTTACCTGTTGGTCTGCGTTCCTATCTTCACCTATAGTCATGAAATCTGTATCGTGAGCAAAAATAAGATATCCAGATACAAGTGTTTGTAATGAGCTTTCTCTGCAGCGTGGCTGGGCTCTCCCTTAGAGAGAGGAGCTCTGTCATCCAGCAGAGGTTTTAAGTAGAGCCACTTCTCCACATTGAGAGGAGCCAGCTGAGGCAGCACGAAAATCTTAGTCGGATGCCCCCTGGACACCTCTCTGGGGAGGTGTTACGGGAACATCCCACTGGGAGGAGGTCCAGGGGACGACCCAGGAGAGACTATGTCTCTCTGCTGGCCTGGGAGTGCCTCATTCTGGAGGAGGTGTCTGAGGAGAGGGAAGTCTGGGAGTCTCTGCTGAGACTGGTGTCCATCACAACCCGGTCCTGGATGAAGCGGAAGATGAGATAAGAACATTTGTAAGGCGCATATTAACAGAAATTTGTTGCAACATTTTGTCATAGTTGTGGTATGTGGCTTACTGACTGTAAATACATGTTTAAGGTAGCATTAAATACCAGCAGACTTGTTTGGCATCTGGTTTTCTAACGGATGTGGACTGTTGGGAATCATCAGTGATGGCATACAAACTAAATATGTACAGACTATAGTAATTCCAAGGGGAAAACATCAGTACTTTTCACTTACTGGTTAGTTTTTTGGTCCAGTCAAATTGGTATTAGATTATGCATCAGACTCAAGTCCTGCGTTTCGAGTTAAAGTAAAGTCTTGGTTGTGAATTTTGTGGCTTGACTTGAAGACTTGGGTCTTCATTTCTACCAAACACAATGCGAGTTCTCTGACTTATTTGCAGCTTCATGGCCATAGTAAACATTTATTTCTTAGTGTTAGATGATTTGCAGTGCAAGTGTTGCAATTCCGTGTTTTTTTTTTGCAGGTTATGGAATGAGATTGCCTTTCTTGTTTTAGTAGATTTTCCACTTAAGAATAACATTAAACTAAACATCCTAGAGGTTTTTCTCATGGATTTCTCACAACTGAGTTTACTGCTAACCCAAGATTTGGTTTGTGCTGTGGTTGTTTTTTCTTTCTTTCTATCTACTACACTATATGGCAGATGATCGTCACTACTGTTGCATGGTGTTTACCTTAGCAAGAGTTTTACAACACAGAGCAGGTGAGGATCAGTTTCATGGTTTCTGTTGGATATGTGTGGGTTGGTAGGGCTTAACAACTTTCGCACCTTTGAAAAAGATTTCAAGCTCAAATCAGCATATTGGCTTTTATCTGCAGTCAGTGTGATTTCTCTTCAACATTTTTAAAATAAAAGTCCAGCTCGTTTCTTAAAGTGTAAAAGCAGCATCAGAACGATACAGAAAGGCGTACCTCCAACCTAATTCCCATCCGCCTCACAAGTACCAGGGACAGTCCCCCTGACATCTCCTGAAACCAACAGTCATGCTCCCACTATGAATCGGCTTCACGCTCTTTTTTTTCTGTTTTTTTCTCTTTCAAACTGTTAGTGATTTATGTCATGTAATGTCGGGCAGATAAGATGTAGCAGAGCAGCAGGAAGTAAAACTGCTAAAGACTTAAGGTGAAAGGGTGATGCATTGAAAACCATTCTTCTAGAAAAACTGAATATTTTAGGAGAAAGGGGGAACCATGTCTTTTTTTATCCCAATTCCAGTGTGCATATTGCAAGGCAAACAAGTGTGACATCACTACTATCTACTAGTGCACTTGTTTTATCTCTTGAAGTTCCATGCCGTGCCGTGGAGCGAACAGCAGGCCTAGTGTTGCTGTGCTGTATGTAGTGGGCCTGAAGGAAAGATCTTGTTGATGGTAGGAGGCCTGTTTAGTTTGGAATCTGGCAGGTTTTCATACAAGTGTGCTGAAAACTTGGAGCCCTTTTATCCTGCATTTCAACTGTTGTTGGTGGTCATCATGCTGTTTCCTTGTCTCTCTTCCATTTTTTGCCTCCTCTCTATCCTCCTACTGCAATTCTCGGGTCGTCACTCTGGTGTGCGCCTGCCTTGGTTGCTCTTTCCTCCCCCGCATCCTCAGTCATATGTTGTGCTTGTTTACATCTTGATGTGCAGTTCAGTCAAAGAGTGCTTCTACTTTTTTAATTCCATTTAATTTATTGCAAATCCCATGGTATAAGTAGTATCATGAAGTATATGTCCAGAGTTCCTGTGTGCTTTTTTTTGGATCTGAGCGGTTGGCTTTAGGATCTGGCTTCCTGAATAGCATGTTTTGATGTTCTCTACTCTATCTCAGCAAGTTGTAGCCTTACTGTTGGTACTCTGCCTCCCATCAGCTCTGCATCACCACTACAGAGTAGGAGCAGCTTGCTGTGAGAGAAGAGAGGATACTGGCATTGGTGCGAGGCGGGGGATAAGGAGAGAGAAGTGTAAAGAGAAGATGCTTGAATGCATTATGTGGAGTGTCAGATGTTCAGATTAATGTTGCTTGCCAGGGCAAACAGCGTTATTTACTGTGTCATTGCAGTTTATTTATATATAGAACAGATATAGGACAGTTTTCTAGCTTTAAAAAAAAAAAACATTTCAGTGTGCATAATTTTTTTCAATGATATCTGCACCGTTGGCAAGGTGATGTAACTCCAAGGTGGTGCAGAGTCAATCTGATTCTGTGTGCACACACTTTGAGAGCAGCTGCTCTCCAAACTGGGCCAACAAGATCTCAGCTGCATCGCCACACACCTCTATAAATAAACATGATAAAAAGACACACTCACCTCCACTCTTAGACATATCCACTGTTAAAAGTAGCAGAGCTCAGAGGATCCCAAAGAATCTGATCACCCCTGATTTTTTGACAAACGCAGATCTCACGGTTCTGTAATAGACTATTTGCTTATACATCTTTAATCTTGTATAACAGTCCTTGAACCTAAGGGTATTTTTTTTAATGATTCTTCTAAGCAGTTTTGGTTCTCTTTTGTAGGATGAAGTGTTTGGAGGATTTGGTCCATCTGAAGAACAAACAGAAATACAGAGTCTGTCATCATCCTCTTCAGGTAATAGTAAATTAGACTTAAAACATGGTTCCAGATCACTCTGAATTTGGTTTATGCTTTTCCCAGGTCCAGATAATATTGAAAAATAAAACCAAAAATTGCAGAAATATTTGAATTTCTAGCTTTGTTCCGCATCCCAATTGCCTTAAGATTCCAACTGTCTGTTTATTCTTTTATCTATATATTGGTGGTATTTTTTCATGCTTCAGTACTGAAGCCTAAACGGTGTGTAAGCACGGTTCATTGTGAACCTATTTGCTTTATATTTCAAAAAGGACCACGAACCGTTCAAATCTGAGACAATTGGTTGGAAATTGGTTTAAAAAAAGGTTAGAAACCTTTTGCAAGTAAAATAGATTTCATTTTTATAGATATGATTTTTTTCACAATGTTTACAGCAATTTCCCTGATGCTTCTAGGTGTCTGATGTATTTTGTTCTGTTTCATTAGAAGGAGTACCCCTTCAGGAGAAGAAGCCCAGAGGCCGTCCACCACGAATTCTCACTGCTCAAAAAGCTGCTGCCAGTCTACTGCCCGACTCATCGTATCCCTCTCCAACGCAAGTGAAACCTGATGGCCCTGAAAGGCCCACAGAGAAAGTGAAAAGGCTGCCTGGGAGGCCACCTGGCACAAGTGAGAAACGAAGGGGCCGACCCCCATCTTCAAACAGCAAGAAAATTTGGAGTACTGGCAGCCATGCATCTCCAGAGGACAGTAGGCAGGCTGGATTTGAGCTGGGTACAGATACAGAGGATGAGAAGGACAGAAAGGGCAACAAGAGATTGCCCGGGGGCTCTGCGCAGCCTCATGACACTGAGGCAAAGCTTCCCAAAGCAGGACGGGGTGAATCCAAAGCTAGCTACCTGAAGAGGTTGACAGAGACTAAAACCACCCCTCTCAAGTCACGCCTCAAGACTTTGCCTGGTGCACCCAGACGCAGACGTGGCCGACCACCATCAGTCGAACGGCTCAAAGCTGAAGCAGCAGCTGCAGCACAGCTGTCTGCCTCCATGGAAGGCGGGGAAGGAAAACATAAGGCCTTCAGGGTGCGAGGTGGGGACAGAGACACGGAAACACACAGCACAGAGCAGCCCAACGTAAGGAACATGGATGCTGCCGAAAGCCAAGACTCTTCCAGTCTACCTAGCTCTCCGTCTGCCTCTAAGCCAGGTAGGCCAGTAGGCCTCAGGAAAAGCCCACGGCACAGAAAACCAGTTAGAATTGTCGCCCCTTCCAAACATACTGATGCAACCATCGCCAAACAACTGCTGCAGCGTGCTAAGAAAGGAGCACAGAAGCGACTGGAGAAAGAAGCTGTTGGAATTGTGGGGAGAGGGTCAGGAGGCGGCGAGGCTGGTATCAGGAAGACCCAACTCAAAAACATCCGGCAGTTCATCATGCCAGTTGTCAGTACTGTTTCCCTTCGCATCATTAAAACTCCCAAGCGCTTCATTCAGGATGAGGGCACTTTTGGATCTCCACCTACTGTTGCTGCATCTGCCCAACCTACGCCCACAACCTCCTCATCCCCTTCTCCTGCCCTTGTCTCTGTTACTTCGGTGGCTACTAGCAGTGGAGCAACTGCTCCTGTCGAATCTGTCCCTTCGTCATCTCCTAGTCCCGTCCCCGCCATCCCAACAACAGCTTCTGGTCTGCTGGGCACTAACACCAACACTGCAGCCAATGGGAGATTTAGCCATAGTGCACAATCTTGTGGTTCAAGTGCTGTATCACAGCATTCCTTGCAGCTCTCCTCAGGAGAATCTTCCAGGTCCAGCACCCCGAGCTTGGATGACTCCTCGTCGGACTCCCAGGTTTCTGAGGGCACACAAGCTCTATCAGAGCCAGAGGATGACTCTCCTTCCTCACAGGGAGAGAGGAAGGCCAGTCTTTTAAACAGCTCAAGGCCTACCACACCTCCGTCTGAATCAGAACATGTGCTAGCAGAGGGAATTCGGAGGGGTCGAAGAGCACAGGGGACTGGCCGAGGAAGTCAGAAACAGAGGGTGAGAGAGACGGGAACGGCAGGAGTTAAAAAGCCTATCATTAGCCCACCAACAGGGGTACTGATGTCCTCCTCTTCCCTTGGAAATTCGCAGCAGGCTTCATCCACAGCTTCTTCCCCCTCTTCACCTCCACCTCCTCCTCTCCTCACTGCTCCACAACCAATATCTGCTTCCTCCAGCACAGCTGCTATTGGCGAACACCACCCTCAGCCGTCATGGATGCCTCATCCCATCCCACAGTTTATGTCCGTACCAACAGGGCTGCCAGGCTTGTCGGACAAAAGGAGTCGCTCAATTTTGAGGGAGGCCACCTTCACCTGGACATCCCCCTCCAATTCCTTTGCTAAGTATGCCAAGGAGGGCCTCATTCGAAAGCCCATATTTGACAATTTTCGTCCTCCACCTCTTACTCCCGAAGACGTGGGGTTGCTGCCTCAAGGTGTCCCAGGAGCAGGGGGAGCTGCTCCAGTTGCATTTCCAGCCCCTGGTGCTGGAGCAGGACCAGGAGGCCGGCTGTTTTCCCCCCTTCATCCCCATTCGCACCACCAACACCCCTCGTCATCCCGGTTTGATGCACCCCTCCAGAAACGCTCGCTGCTCCGAGCGCCACGCTTCACACCCAGCGAGGCCCACTCTCGAATCTTTGAGTCCGTTACCCTGCAGTCTTCTTCAGGGAGCAGCCCTGGCTCTCTGTCCCCTCACCAGACGCCTCCTAGTTCCAGCAGAACACTGCGGCGCAGGAGACGACTGGTACCGGGAACACATCGTGGCCACCCACGGTCTCCTTCTCACCCCATGACAAGACGAAGCATCCAAATCAAAGGTGCCTCTGAGGTGTCTGCGCTGACAGGCTCTGTCTCCAGCAGTAACCCCAGCTCTTTGCAGGGGGTATCTGGAAGTCCACTATCCACGAATGCCTTAACGTCTCCCTTCACCTTCACCAATGTCCCTCGGGGTCTGCACTCGCAAGGAACACCTGACACCAGAAGAGGTGGACCAGGAAACCCATCCCCCTTGTCAAACACATCATCATCCGCTTCTTCCCCTCTTTTCCCTCTCTTTCCTTCGAGCTCTCAGGACACTGGGCAAGGAGGTGGGAATGCTGTGAAGGAAAAATGCTCATCAACTTCCCAAGAACCAGTTCCAAAGGAAAAGGAGAGAGAGGGTGAGAAAAACCGTGAGAAGGAGAAGGAAAACAAGAGGGATGGAAGGAAAGATTTGGAGAAAAGAGCTAAGATGTCCACTCCTGATGGCTCCCCAAATGCACCTTCTGGTTTGTTTAACATTGATGGGAGGGACTCAGAAGGCACGGTTGCTCCCAAAAAGACGCCTGGGAGAAAGAAATCCACATCAGTTGATACAGTTTCTGACACTGCTTCCTTAGAAGTCAGAGGAGCCCATTCAATGTCCATTGCTAAAAGTCGCCACATTAAGAAAGGAAGACTGTCTGACAAAGGGACAGAGGTCGAGGAAGCAGAGAAGGAAAAAGAAAAAGAGAAACGAAGTACATCTAACCAGCAGACAGCCAGCCTTCCAGGGCAGCAGGCCAGACACACAGTCCCAGTGCAGACAGAAGCAGGACAGAACCCTCTGACTGACAAGCGACTGGTTGGACTACTAAAGAAGGCCAAAGACCAGCTCATCGCAATAAAGAAGAATAAGCTGAAGCCTCCTGAAGAAACTAAGGTCCAGGTCAGTTTTTTTTCTTCCATTTACATAACTTAACTCTTACTTGATTTTTCTGTTTCTCCCATTTAGCCACAGGTAACGATGAGTAATAACGATAATGATGCTTTGACTACATGCTATGAATAGAAACCTCTACATGTACTCAGACTGAAATGAGATTGGAGGAAAGTCCCACAGAAAGTGTTTTTGAGGGGAATTCTTATCACACAGAAAAAAGAACTAGATGTACTTTTATTCATTCAGAATGCCTTTCTTCCATATGCATAGACTGGTAGCTCTCTCTCTAAAGCAGGACTTGCAGTTTAAAAAAAATGTAAGCAAACCAAACACATACACTGGAAAAAATCAAATCAAAGACAACGCATCAAAACATGTAATGTCTTATTTTAAATGCATATTATCTAATTATCTTATTTTAAGAGTAAAAATACTCATTCCATTGGCAAACTATTTAATTGACCTACTCAAATTAAGGGTAAATACACTTTAATAAATCTTACTTATTTCTAGATTGTTTTTCCAGTGTAGCTTTACACTTTTACACCCTCCTGCAGCCTGGATAAACTGCAGACAAAACTTGACAAATCTCTGCCTCTTCTACATTTTTGGAAACATCTCTCTGATACTGTCTATAAGGTGATCTTTTTTAGTGTTTATCACCCAGCATCAACTTCTAAAAAGAAGAGTTGTCAGCATGATATGTTTATGCATATTAGGGGTGTCCCAATACAACTATTTCATTTCCGACACTATGCCTACATTCCATACAGATATTGACTCGATACAATCTTAGCACTAAGATCTTTGTGCTTTTATTACTTATTTTGTACTGTAGAATGATAGAAAAGGTTTGATCAACTAAAATTACTAAAACAGAGAACGGTCAATAGCAACAGGTATGCGAATAACAGACCCATATAATATTAACCGATGAGGTAAAGTAACTTTAGACAGAAGCAGAATGTTTCTATTAGCATGAAAATATCAGAGATTTTAGATGCAGGCCAATAAAACCCGATATTGGGTTTTTTGGCTTGTATTGGACTGATATCTGGTCTTAATAGCAGATCGGGGCATCCCTAGATGTAGATTAAATTACTGATTAGACAAAGAACTGATCATTTATTTTTTGGATTGCCTAATAAAACTAAAAATGTCCAGATTTTAGTCACCAGTTTGAATACTCATTGCATCTCTACTTTCACTAAAAAGCCATATCCACCAAGATGAAGACACAGTGGAGAACTGTCCTGGTATCTGTTCCACATAGAGCCTTTCTCTGCATATTTCTGTAATGTTTTTTATATTTATTTTACTATTTATGCTACCATCTAACACCTTTATTCAACATAGTTCATGTTTTGTGTTCGTACACAGGGTCAGGAGAGTGACTCTTCAGAGACCTCTGTCCGTGGTCCTCGCATCAAGCATGTGTGTCGCCGTGCAGCTGTGGCTCTCGGTCGTAATCGGGCCGTGTTCCCTGACGATATGCCCACACTTAGTGCCTTGCCTTGGGAAGAGAGAGAGAAGATCCTATCTTCCATGGGGAATGATGGTGCTGTTTTTCTTTACAACTTCTATTCCAACTTGAAATAGTTAAAAAAAAGAGTTTCTATTGATAATGCTTAAGCCATAAAGTGCCTCCTAATAAATATGAATGGGTTTTATGCTGATTAATTTGTTCTGAGTACAGTTTTTTTTAGAATTTCTAGCATAATTTTTCCATGTAGTCATGGATTTGCATAGGGGCAGAGAAATCCACTCGTCCAAGAAGCAAGAACACGGTGAAGTGTTAGAGGAGTGAGAGGAGTTGGGTTGCTCTGTTCCTGTTATTTTTGACTAGTTTTATGTCATCTTGGGGAATTTGAATTTATGTGAGGTTCTTGGCACCCCAGGAGATTTAGAGTAACCAAAATGGGTACCCACAATTTCTTGGTCATCAGTATTCTTTCATTTGAAAAGCAGTTGGCTTCATTCTCTTAAGTTTTATAGATTTGCTGATCTTTATGTCTGATTTTTTTTTAATCAGATCAACCCCAAACATAAAAGTATGATATCTTACTCTTAATGCTAATGTGTTTATGCTTTATCTAACCCACAGATAAGTCATCAGTAGCAGGCTCAGAGGAGGCAGAGCCCCAGTCTCCTCCCATAAAGCCAAGAGAGACACGACAGAAGGCTGTTCAAGAAGCTCCAATGAAAAAAGGCCGTCGGTCTCGTCGCTGTGGCCAGTGCTCAGGCTGCCAGGTTCCAGAAGACTGCGGCGTCTGCACTAACTGTCTAGACAAGCCCAAGTTTGGAGGCCGAAACATTAAGAAGCAATGCTGCAAGTGAGTCTTAGCGTATGGGTTGATCCATCAAGAACAAGCTAATGGTCCGCCTGTCAGAAAAGCAGACATTTAATCTTTTCTTAATCATGCTGCTCTAAAACACTATGATGTCACATCTGCTCTTAACATAAATGGTTAACCGTTTAGGGAAACAGAGTGTTGTTGAGAAAATTCCTGTTTGAAAGTTAACAAAGTTCTCATCACGGCATTAAAAATGTGAACTCCCTTCTATATTAAACTCAAAGAAATAGTATAGTTTAGTAGTGTTTAGTATTTTTCTATTTTTTAAGAGGTAAAGTGTAACATTTGTTTTTATTTCCTACCTCCAGGATGCGAAAATGCCAGAATTTGCAGTGGATGCCCTCAAAGATGTTCCTCCAAAAGCAAGGTAAAGGCAAAAGGGACAAGAAAAAGAAGTTTCCCGAGAAAAAAGAGGGTATCAATCCGGTAAAGTCCCCCAGTTCGGACTCTGCCTCCAAAGCTCCTCCCGCTCCTTTAAAAGATGATCCTGCTCAGAAAAATAGCGAGACTCCCCCTTTAAAGCCGATAGAGGAGAAGTCCAAACAACAGCCTCTATCCAAGCAGTCGTCTCCAGCCGTCACTTCGTCGCCTGCTCCAGGCGAACAAACTCAGACCCCAGGCGTGGTCTCATCCCAGCCTCAGTCTCCACCGCCGACTCCAGACGCCAAACAGCTTCCAGTTACAAGTGGCACCTCCAGTAAAAAGGGGCACAAACCACACCAGTCTGTTCAAGCTTCTCCCCCTGCATCTTCGTCTTCACCTTCTTCCTCATCCTCGTCCTCATCATCCTCCTCCTCCTCCTCCTCTTCGTCTTCCTCCTCCTCATCATCTTCAGCCCAGAACTCCCCCTCACAGTCCACTCAGTGTCAGCAACTCCCAGAGCAATGGCCAACCCCAAGCCAAGCACCTTCAAAGAAAGATGGTTCACCCAAGATTTCTCTGAGCGAACCCAAGAAAAAATCCCAACAGTGCTCAACACAGCAGCAGAGCTCAGCCATAGCAGGTAAGAGATTGGTGACTTTGTTTTTCTCCTGTAATAAAATTTGCCCTGAGACCCAGAACTGGGCTTAAAACAGGGGCTGTAGTTCTTGATACCACCTTCCTGTGTCTGATTTCCTACCTTTGGAGCATTTTCTGTCAGTCACTACCAACCTCTAGTGCCTAAAGAAATACACGTTTCAATGTACTTGTTCTGCTGTCATATTCTGCTTAAGTCTTTAATCATTGTCCTTGTTCGTTGTAGACTCAAAAACAGCAAAGAAGTCAACCTCCCGCACTATTCCGCCATCTCCAAAACAGAGAACAAAAGACAAGGTAAGCTTTCACAAAGACATTTTATATTCAGAAATGGATATTTATCGTAGATTACAAACAAATTCTTTCTCTCCCTTCTTTCACTTCCACACCAAAAGCCGCTGACGACCAAACCGACCAGCAGCAGTACTTTAAACTCATTGAGCACTCCCTCGACTAGGGACCAGGTGAAGTCCAGAGCTCCCTGCGACGGAGTGCATCGTATCAGAGTGGATTTCAAGAGGGACCATGATGTGGAGAAGGTTTGGGAAGCTGGTGGACTCAGCCTGCTCACCTCTGTGCCCATCACATCCAGGGTACTCTGCTTCCTATGTGCAAGCAGTGGAAATGTTGAGGTAACAAAAAGAGTCACTTTATAGAATTATATCAATACACATTTTACCTTATAACACTTTGTCACATTACATCACAAGTTGATATGCATTTTATTGGGATTGTATATATAGACCTACAAAAAGTAGTGTTTTCATGTGAACTGGAAGTAATAAGGATACATGTCCATATCACTGCACCTGCTTTACTTTGATATAAAGTAAACTTTGAAATATAGAGCTGTCACCGGAGAAACCAATAGAACTGGTTAAATAAATACTTTGCTGTTTTATCTATTAAAAGCCTGGCAAAAAACAAAACTGCACAGCATCCTGATCCCATCATCCCTATGGTAAAACCATGGTGGTGGCAGCATCATGCAGAGCAGGAGGTGGCAGCTGTAATCACAATTAGAATGCTTTGATTTCAGAATTGCTGCAATAAATTGAAGCAAAAGCTTTTCTCAAAGTAAAATTAATAAATAAATAAAAAACGGTATTGCACAGTTTTTTATTGTTCCATTGCATAAAATCCCAATTATTGTTTTTAAAACATTCAAGGTTACTTTTGCAACCAGTTTAAGTAAAAAAAAAAAAAAAGAATGTTTTAAGATTTTTATTTACATTCATTTTCTGTGCATTAATTCTAACCTCTATTGCCCCCCCCCAGTTTGTTTTCTGCCAGGTGTGCTGTGAACCATTCCATCTCTTTTGTCTGGGGGAGTCAGAGCGCCCCCTTCAGGAACAGTTTGAGAACTGGTGCTGCCGACGCTGCCGGTTCTGCCAGGCCTGTGGGCGCCAGCACCAGAAAGCTAAAGTAAGCCTTTTAGTAGAGTCTAAAGCTCAAGACAAAAGCAGACTGAGTAGACTGACAGCGTAGGGAACCTCCTGAAAGGAAAGATGCTCACTAGTCCTGCCAGCACGCTACATTTAATCAGCTTTCTGGCTTCCTGCCATTCTTATATTATTGCACTCACACGCTGTGGAAAATCTGCACAGTGTGAGTTTTGCATGTGTGAACATATTTAATCTAAGCGACTCATTGAAGCCTCTGTATCCATTACCTCTTATCAATGGGTTGGTTTGTTATGAGTCAATCTTTATAAAAGATGAAGGATGTGTGCTGGAAGGTTCAGAACAATTATTTATTTTAAAAGAGATCCTGTCCAAGAACAGAGGTTTTTTCTCAGATCATCTCATACCCTATAGAAAATATATATATATATATATATATATATATATATAGCTAATATGATGATGTTCTGGTAACATTTCCAACATTAGAGAAATGGATCCACATTGTGGATGTATTTAAGACAATGTTTTGTGTGACATGGGAAAACAAAATAAATAGTCCACCAGTATTTCAGGTAACAAAGTATAGGCCTTCACAAGTCTGTTTTATGATTGGAGACAATTTTCAGATTATTAATTCATCATTACATGCAAAAAGCCAGGGAATGTCCATCCAATATTCTGATCAGTAAGAGGGCTGCTTTACCAGAGATAAATGCTGTTCTGGGAATGTCTTAATCCTCAGGGAAATGAGTCCTGTGCCTAAATGGGCTGAAATGCCACTCGGAGAGGAAGAAGCCACTGCTCTAAAGGTTACAGTTAAAAGAGAAGATGTATGTATATATATATATATATATATATATATATATATATATATTTTTTTTTTTTATGGAAGTCATACACTTTGAAACCCTAGTTTACTTCATACTAGGTAAAAAATATGAAATCATCTGAATATGAAGTAAGGTAGGAAGAAAATCTACAAAAAATCTGACTTTTTTGTTATTAGGATGAACTGATGGCCCTAAAGCTAGAAATATAAGGAAAATACATTCCTGTCGCGCTGTCCCGTGAATATTACAGTTTTAAGAAAATTATTGCAGTTTTGTTTAAATAAATTGATCTAAACTTATAATAACAATAATTAAAATATTCAACAATCTCCTAGGATTAGATGTTAAATCAAACAAATTGAAAGTACTGGATAGAATAAACTCAATCGGAAATGCCAGTGAGAAACATTTTTTTCCTGTATGAACAACTTTAAAAAAGAAAAGCTATCAGTGCTAGATTTGTTATTCAAATGTTAATATTTTCCTTTTGTTCTTTTCCACTGTAGCAGCAGCTGCTAGAGTGTGATAAGTGCCGTAACAGCTATCACCCGGAGTGCCTGGGTCCCAACTACCCCAGCAAACCCACCAAGACAAAGAGAGTCTGGGTAATGGATCCACATTTTTCTCTGCGCTCCCACCCCTTACTCGACAAATGTCACACTTTTCCTATCCTCTTTTCCCTCCACCTGTTGGTTCATTTCTTGACTTCTCAAGATTTTTCCACTTCACATCTAGCTGACCCTTCCTAGTTAGTGTCTGTCGAAACATTTTTCCTCTCATCACGGTGCCACTTTCATACTATTCACACTTTTTTATGAAGCGCTTTAGACTTCTTGCTCACATGGGTTTCCCTCTCAGATTTGTACCAAGTGTGTGCGCTGTAAGAGTTGTGGAGCCACGAAACCCGGGAAGTCCTGGGATGCCCAGTGGTCACATGATTTCTCTATGTGCCACGACTGTGCCAAACTATTTTCTAAAGGTAAGAGAAAATCACCTATCAGCACTTCTGCTGTAACAGTGTGGACATTAAAAGAAATCATTAATTTCAGTATCAGATAATGAAGCCTATATATTTCCTGACCTTTCTGTTAAGATGTGTAAAAATCCTTTTACTGCTGTTGCATAAGCTCACCATTAAAATTCTGAAAAATCCCACCTTCAAACTAATTGCACTGGGAAGTAAATACCACATTAAAACGGATATGTTTGTTTACAAAAATCAACATTTCATGCTTAATAGCTTGTATCTTATTGAGATAGAAGAAACTGATAATTATGTTTCTGTCTTTATTAAGCTGCTTACATTGGAACCGAAAGAGATTTGGCTTTTTAACATTGTCATATCCTGAATTAAAAATTAAAACACTGAAAAATAAATCAATGCAAATCTCACACACTGTAAAATCTAACATTGTCACTGAAATAAAATGTGACCATAAAAATCTAATTATGATTCTCTCTTTACACTCCGCTGTTTTGTTTTTTAATTAATGAAAGATAGGGTGGGGTTAAACTGAAGGCTCCTTCAAGGCCTTTGACTTTTATTTGCTTCCTCTCCATCTACATGTAGAAAAATAATACTCGTTTCATACTCCTATAGAGACAGGAGCATGTACCCATAGATTAACTTACAAAGGAAAATCAAATAAATGAAAAAAACTAAAGATGTGGGAATTTTAGACTTTTTCCAAATACTGGGGTGACATCCAAATGTTTATTTTCCTTTTAAATGTCCCTTTATCATAATAAAAAAAAATGCTTACTTTCTTAGCCCAGTTTTGGCTTCTACAAACTGGGGTGGCAGCAGCAAATCATAGAGTGGAAAACAACCCTCTGTTATATATCAATAACTGTATATCCAATGCTGGTGTATTTATGTTATTTATAAAGTAATTGTCATACTCTTCTTTGTTGTTCTGTGAACACACGGCCATCTGGCTGTGTGTTAGGGCAACAAATAAAGATGTAAATAAAGCTCAAAACTTGGTCAAACTGTTAACTCAGCATACATATAGAATGAATTCAAAACTGCTTCCATTTCAAATATATTAAAAAGGTAGATTTAACTCCAAGTCAAACTTATATCTGTTAAAAACTTTTGACTAAACTAGTGAAACTCAAATAATGTAAGATACTATGTATCCAAAGAAAAAGGAATGGAAAAAGGTGTAAAAATAAAAAAAGTATAATAGAATGATGCAATGATATCCCAGTTCTCTGTGGCTTTTATGCTTGAGAATCAAAGTTTATTTTGTCTAGCTTGGAATGTGGTTAAATAAACCTTTAGATAATTTAGAGAAACCTGAATGTACTCAAATTACTTCACGATGCAAGTCAAAGGAGCTAAACAAAACATTTGTATGAGATTTTTTATTTTCTTCCCCTCATTTTCTGTGTGTAATCGACCTAATTCGTGCTCGCTTAACATCAGGCGTACTTGACTCTTTCTGAGCTCATAACTTGATTAACTGTATGTAAATGTACCACACCATCAGCCAACCAAATAACTTTCCTTTCAATCAAAACCGTACATGTAAATACTGTATATACTGCGATGAGGGGGAAAACAACTACTTACAGCAGTATCAAAATACTGCCCCTACAGTAGCGGAGATTACAAAAACCAAATAGTTTTATTTAGATTTAATTTGAAGGTTTTAATGCTGGGTTTGGGAAGGTGTAGGGAGCACTCTAGATGGGATTAAAAAAAATGCTGTCAAAACATATTTTAGCATCTTGTAATCTTTCCTCCAGGGAATCTCTGCCCACTGTGTGATAAGTGCTTTGATGACGATGACTGTGACAACAAGAAGATGGAGTGTAGTCGCTGCAAAAAATGGGTTCACACCAAATGTGAGAATCTTACAGGTAAGTAAAGGGAGATTTTTTATATTAATAAAGCAACATCAGTATCTGGATAGGCAATCCTGATTGGATGCTGATAGACTGTAAACCGTAGGAAAAAGGTTTTAATAATCAGGCATTTTCCCGCCCCCTCAGATGAAACCTTTGTGCTGCTGTCAAAGCTGCCTCAGAGCGTTGCTTACACTTGTATCAAATGCACTGAGCGCCACCCAGCCGAGTGGAGGACAGCGCTAGAAAGGGAGCTTCAGGGCTTCATCCGCAATGTGCTCAATGCACTGCTCAACTCGCGCACATCCACTCACCTGCTACGCTACAGACAGGTGAGACTCACCAAAAACGTGGCCTTTGGACGAGGGAATCTGGATATATATTAAGAGAGCTGTAGAATGAGCTGTTTGAAATTTTTGGTGAATGTTGCTTTTATTATGCGACAGGCGGTAAAGCCTCCAGAGCTAAATCCAGAAACAGAGGAGAGTCTTCCATCCCGACGTTCCCCCGAGGGCCCAGATCCTCCCGTCCTTACAGAGGTTCCCCCGACACCTCCCAGTGACTCCCCTCCAGACCTGGAGTCTGTTGAGAAGAAGATGGATCAGGGCTGTTATAAATCTTTGGTAAGTTTTTCATCTCTGTATTTGATACACTGCGGATTTTGCAGGTTTTCATACTTACAAATCACGTAGAACTCTTTCCTTTTTATCATAGGTAATTCTCAACTGTAAGTGATGGAATCTAAAACTAAAATCAAGGAAACCCGAATTGAATGATTTTTTTTTAAGTAATTCATTAGTTGGAAAAAGAGACCTATATTTGCAACTTCAGATATCAGATGTTACCTGTGGGGCTTGATAAGGTTTGTTCACTGCTGCAGGGATTTTGGTCAGCTCCCTCACATAGATCTTTTCTAGATCTTTCAGGTTCTGTTAAAGATTTTCAATTGGGTTCAGCTCTGGAGACATGCTAGACCACCCCAGGACCTCAGCTGTTAGCTTCAGGCCATGATCCATCATTAATACTTAATACTGAGTGAGATCTTCTAAAACGTAGCCTCATCCAACCCTCCCTCAATATGGTGCAGTCATTCTGTCCTCTTTGCAGAATATAATCCCCTAAGAATTATTTTTTTTTGCCTTTAAAAGCACATTTTGGGGATGATGATCCCCGTATCTGAATGCTTGATGGTTAAAAAGAAGAGAGAAGAGAGTTTTATAAAGTACTTCTGGGAAGATATCTACGAATAAGTAGTTACCTCCATCATCACTGGCCCAACCTTCAGATTAAAAGAAGATCACATTTTGATCTGCTCATTAGATCTTTGTGCGATCATCAGAGATGATTCACTTTACATTCATACTGAGCTTGTGTTTTTATCCTCCGTCTCCCAGGTGGAGTTCAGTGATGACATTGTGAGAATCATTCAGTCGGCCATCAACAGCGATGGAGGCCAGCCTGAAAGCAGAAGAGCAAACTGTATGCTCAAGTCGTTCTTTATTCGGGTAAGAATCCTAAACTAACTTAAGTTTGGCAGCACTGACACAGCCTCTGCAAATTTAAAGTTAACTGACATCTAAAACTTTGTTTGAAAACTATTTCCCTCATGTTCTAAAAAGGGTCATCATTTAGTTGTCCAGCTTAAGTGTTGTGATCTCTGAAGACGTTGGCCCCAGCAGATATGTCTGTACTGACAGCTAAACCTCACTGAATGTTTTCCCCTTTCAGCAAATGGATCGAATCTTCCCATGGTTCAAAGTGAAAGAATCCAGGTTCTGGGAAAGGCAAAAAGTCTCTGCCAAGTGAGTTTCTATCCCAACTTAACAAACATAGTGATTAAACACTGTTTGGTATTTGTCCTGTCCTGCTAACTACTATATAAACTGTCATTTGTCTTCGAGGTTAAATAGGAACATGTCGTGCTAAGCTAAAACAGGAAGCACCGAAATTAAATCAGGGAAAACATTCTTTCATAATGAGACAAATGAAATCTTATACTAATAGGAATAAAGTCTGGAAGTCTGTATTTTGAGCTAAGGCCCCTGGCATCCTATGCTTTCCGTCTCTGTGGTATTAACAAATGTGTGATGCGCTATCATTTCTTAAAGTTCTTCTCCAAGTTAGGTCTGTAATTACAGAGGCAGAAGGTTTGACAAGTAATACAGCTGGAATTTGAGCCCTTCAGAATTTCGAAGAAGCTCTGCTCTGTAGTTATTAAAATAATGAGCAACATATGTTTTTGTTGTTTTCTTAAAGCTGAATCATCTTAATACTGGAGTGGTCCACTTTTATTACTTAAAGCTCATAGGGACTTTTGTAGCAACTCATAATTGTGCCATGTTGGGATATCCAATATTAATTTGTTTTTTTTTAAAACATTCCTCCTGACAGTTCTTAAATGTTTCATATATATCTTAGTTTAATATGTTTTGGACTCATGGTCCAATAGATATATAAAATAAGAATAAAACAATACAAGTAAAGAAGACAAAACAGAAAACACCAATTATTGATTAGATATGAGCATAGGGGGAGACAGGAATGGGCATCATATCACACTACGCGTGATGTTGGTAAGTGAGAACATAATATCATTGCCAGTAGCATTTATCCTTCAGATAAAACTATACATAAATTTTCGTAAAACAACATGTAATGTATTGACTCACAATAGTCAATCGTGGCCATTTCAAAAGTATCCACAATGCATCATTACAGGCCACCTGTTTCCTTTGCAGGCTGTTTTTTATTTATTTATATGTAGACCACAGGTAAGCAGTATACAGAGAGGTACAATATGCATTAGATAGTTCCACTTTTACTACATCAGTACATGCACCATATTTATCAGCAAGGGTATTAGCTTGAGCATGCAACATTCTACTTTGTCTACAGATATCATCATTGTCCGACAGATTTTCTGTGATGATGTGCCGCAATAATAAACAAATGACCTTTTTTGTTGCTGTTCAGCTAGGATTTTTCTTGATTATTTTATTTACCCAGCCTTTCTTGCTCACCTACCCTTCCAGCCTGTCAGACTTTTAAGTTGTCAGCTTTCCTGCACCTTTTCATCTTCTCTGGCTCTTCTAAGGCATTTCTTTTGATGGCCTTTTTTGCTTTGTTTACTCGTTGGCTTCGACTGTTGATTTATGTATTATTTCAGCCGTGCTATACACTCCAGCAAGTATATCGTGGGGCTGTTATTAGGTGGTATCGTTTCTTGGCTGGAAAGAAGTCAGCTTAGCAGAAACATATCTAAAGAAACATTTTTCTCTAGATTTATTTATATACAGATTTTAGCGTCATCAGGCTGCTGTTCTGTGGAAAAACAAAACGTTTACACTTAGTAAATGCAGCGATAGCTTAGAGCAGGGGTGCCCAACCAGTCGATCGCGGCCTACCAGTTGATTGTGGGCGGAGTTTCAGTCGATCGCAAGAAGTTTTACAATGTAGACCTATTTATGGCTATGACCAAAAAAAAGTTTTAAAAAACACTAATCAAATAATTGATCACGAGTGGCCAATGTGTATTTTCATAGTGATAAAATTAAAAATAAAAAGTATGCAGGGAACCTTTTTTTATGCATGCTGATTGCTGGGCATGGTTTGCCACGGTTGCTAGGTTGTTACTAGGGACTCTAAAGCGCGAAGAGGAATCTGCAGAGATAATGACATCTATCACAACTGATGGGGCTACATCTATGGTTGGTCGCACTGCTGGATTCGTTGCTCTGTTCAAGCTGTCTGAAACCTTCCCTGATTTTTTTTGGCGACCACTGCATCATTCATCAACAACAGCTGTGCGGCAGTATTTTAAATATGAAGCATGTCATGGACGTTGGGATAAAAATCGCTTGCTCTGTTACATAGAGGTTACATAAAAGCATCAATAATTTTCTTCCTTTTTGAATCTGTTACGCCTAGATGGTCTTTTTTTTTTATTTATTTTTTTTTTTTTTAATACTTTTTAACGCCTCTCCTTTTTTTTTTTTTACTTTTCTCATTGTTGGGGCAATATATCCCCTTCATATGCAAACTTGTTTTCTATGCTCTGATTTGTCAGAGCTTTTAGCAGCAAGTTTTTTGAATCACTACCCAGCCTTCGTTTACTTAGAAGGCTCCTTCATACTTAAATATTTTTAACTAATTTTATATTCAAAGCTCATCTTTGCTCTTAGTTGGACATTTTAACTATTAAAGCTCCAGCTATACAGCACTGTAAGCAATATGTGTCACACAAAGTTGTTTCTGTGTGGTCTTGTTCACCAGCAGCGGGCTTCTTCCCAACGCTGTCCTTCCTCCATCCCTGGACCACAACTACGCGCAGTGGCAAGAGAGACAGGAGCTTAGCCGTGCCGTTCATCCCTTTTTCATGAAAAAGATCATCCCAGCTCCACAGCCCAAGAATTTAGGGGAACTCGATTTGCCAGCGTCACCTCCTCCACTACCTCCACCACCTAAACTTCTGAAAGGTAAGTCAAACAGCACGCTAAAGTATTCCAATGAGGCTGTTTTTTTTATTACATTCCTTCTGATTTTGGCTTGATTTTCTCCTCAGACCATGAGGACACCCCTGAGCCGCCACCTCCTCCCTCAGGTCTCACTGATACCAGGCAATGTGTTCTGTGCCTCCATTATGGAGATGAGAACACCAATGTAAGTCGCGAATAATCTTAATGCTCCGTTCAACATCAAAAGGGCTGAGTCTTCACCTGCAGACGTTGCTTTCTGTTCTAGGACTGCGGCAGGCTGCTTTATATCGGTCAGAATGAGTGGGCCCACGTGAGCTGCGCTCTTTGGTCTGCGGAGGTGTTTGAAGACGACAACGACGCTTTAAAAAATGTTCACATGGCTGTTTACAGGGGAAGGCGAACGGTGAGACACTTTGCTCTTCGCTAATCGCTTGTATTCTGCAGACGTCAATAACTTGCTCTACTTTTTGTTCAGAACTGTGAGAGGTGTGAAAAGACCGGGGCCACTGTGGGCTGCTGCCTCACCTCCTGCACCAGTAACTACCACTTCATGTGTGCCCGCCAGAGCCACTGCGTGTTCCTGGAAGACAGGAAGGTCTACTGTCCAAAGCACAGGGATCTCAGTAAAGGAGAGGTATGGACTGTACCCTGGATAGTTACAGATATCCCTGAAAACCTTTGAACATTTTCTTACATTTAGGGATGAAACAGTTAATTGGAATCTGTGTATACAAAATGATAGTAAAAGCTACCTAAGTCTAAAAAAACCTTTTTTGTTTGTCAATATGCTCTTTGCAGAACTCCTTAAGTGGAAACATTTTAGTTTCACCTGGTCTAATTTAGTAAAAAATCTTCTTTAAGGAACCCTTTCTATCTGATAACTCATCGAAAAAATAATCGATAGATTAATCGAGTTGCAAAATAATCGTTAGTTGTAGCCCTACTTACATTACAACCCGAAAAATCTGTGTATTTTATCAGGATTTTAAGTGGTGGTAGAACACTAGGCGGCACATCGTTGTGAGCAGTGTTGGGATTAATGGCATTAGTTACTTTTCAGTAACATTGGAATCTAACTAAATACACTTAGCATCTTTGTAATGCTATTAGGTCACTTGCAATTTAACACGGCAGGCTGCTACATCTCATTCAGCTAAAGCTACTTTTCATAAGAGCTCCTGTCTCTGCTGTGGGGAGAGGACACGTCAGTGCAGAGCAGGATAGAGGAATATGTGACACCGACTCGCTGAGAGAAAGTATTGTGGGCGGCTGTTTGGGATGCAGTGATTGCTCAGAGAGGAGATGTGAGGCTGCAGATTTATTAATAATGTTCTTATACTGGAAGCTCTGACTGAAGGAAAAGACTAAACCCAGACCCTGGAATTCGTTCACTATGTCCTGGAACATACAGCTTTTTAATCTAATAAAGCGTCATACATTGTCTTAATGCAAACAACTAGCTGCCTTATGCTGCGTTCACACTGAACACGATTTGCATGTAAGCCTGCTGTTCGTGCGGTTCAAAGTCTAGGGCTGAAGCACATCAAGGAGCATTAAGAGGTTCCGCAGGGCATTTCGAGAAGCTAGAGCAGTGCCTCATGAACATTTAAGCGACCTCAGGCATCAGCTGCTGATGCCTGAGGTCGAAAACATGAACTGTTGCCCCAACAACCAATCAGAGAGAGGCTTGCTATGTGTTGGTGTTGTTAGGATATGAGGGCACCGATGGAGGGGGCTGCAGGAAGTCAAATAAAACAGAACTCATTCATGTAACAATGAAAATCTTGAAGGAACAGGTTCAAAAAGAAGTGCTCCAGCTACATGCTGCAGACTTGCAATGTGGACAAGCATCACAGACTAAATCACGTTTCTTGTGAACGCAGCATTAGTTTATCACTGGTCTTTACTTTAGTGTAACACTGAATCCACATATTCTGACTTAACTTGAGCTGTTAAGAGACCTTTCCAAAACACATGGAGCTGTAATTTAATCGAATGGTGTCCCTACATCTCACCTCTTCTGTGTGTGTACTTTTTTCTAAGGTGGTGACAGGGTTTGAGGTGACACGCAGGATCCTGGTTGACTTTGAAGGAATCAGTCTCAGGAGGAAGTGGCTGGCAGGGTTGGAGCCTGAAAATGTCCACATGATAATAGGTGACGAACAGCAGCTAAACATTGATTTTAAAAATTAAACAATATCAACTCCAGAGTGTGTTTAACACTGACTCAAACATCATCACTGCAGGTTCCATGACGGTTGACTGTTTGGGAATACTGACTGAACTCTCAGACTGCAAACGTAAGCTCTTCCCAGTTGGATACCAGTAAGTGAATCTTTTTTTTTTTTCTATCTTTCAGCTCATTATTATCAGAGACGGACAGAAATGAACTGAAAAGAAAACTGATATTACCTCATTTATTATATTTCCTTAGGTGTTCAAGGGTATACTGGAGCACTCTAGATGCTCGAAAGCGTTGTGTGTACACCTGCAGGATATTAGTTTGTCACCCCCCAGTGGCAGAGTCTGAGATGAAGAGTGTGTTGGGTCCAGAGGAGAATCGCACAATTGCGCACAGCCCTCCTCCTATAACAGGTAAAAACGTACTTTATCTGTACAGGAATCCTGTGCATTCCAAACTGTTTTGATTAATTGTTAATGGCAAATATAAGCACAGTTAAATACCAAGTTAATACCAAGCCATTAACATGGTATTTAAAAATGTTTAAATTGCTTTCGTTGCAACATAAACTGGTAGAAATTAAGGCTGAAACAATTAATTGGATTAATTGATTATTGAAATAATCCTCAACTAATTTAATAATCAATTAATCATTACCTGGAGTATAGAGACTCTAAAACATGCCTTTAGCTGATAGAGTCATTATGCTTTATCCAGAAGTCCTCAAGTGGCAAAGTTTTATATTTACTTTATTTAATTCTGTAAAAAATCTTCTTTAAGGAACCTTTTTGGTGTCCGATTATTAATCAGTTAATCAAAAACAAAATAATCAACAGATTAATTGATTAGCAAAATAATCCTTGCTCTTCCTCGGTATGTTCAGATGCATGGAAGTTTACAGTGTGTACGGTTCACACTTAGATTACTTGCTTTGATATCTTTTTTTTTTATAACATTCCTAAATGTTTTTGTGAGTAATGAGCTTGAAGAGCAAGGAGGCCTGTTTATATATCATAATGCAAGTTACCTACCACATGTGCTCAATGGAAGAAGACTTACAACTTTATTATATTTTGCATTATATGAATGTGGGTAATCAAAAACAATCATTAAAGGGCAGAGAGAGTCCCTGAGACTCGTAAGTGCAAAACTTACAGAACCTTTCTATTATTTCCATTTCCATATCAATGCCCATGACTTTAAGTTGGTATTTCCTTTTCTTCTACAATGTGTACATTCTGATCACTGCTGCACTTTATAAATGGTAATGCTCATTCACTGTTGAAAAACTGTATGCATCGCAATGTTGGTTTGTATTCACTCTGTGTATACAAAATGGCAATAAAGTTTGTCTAAGTAAAGTTAATGCTAGTATTTGAATTTTTTGTGTTTTATTTATTTTTTCTTTCACAGATTTCCCTGATCCATTTGAGTCACCGAGACGCTCTGAAAACCTCTCTCCGGCTAATACCCCAAAGCTCAGGGTTTACACCAGAAACCGACATCCCAGCTACCCCCCATGTCAGCGCTCCATAGACCCCAAGCACGTGACTTCTCCAGGTACAAACATGCATATTGTGTTATGTTTGGAACATAGCTATAAATAGTTTGGAGAGTCTTGTTTAATTCATTTCCTTTCTTTCATTTTAGAGAGAACTTTGCTGCCCCAAAGCCAGGCTGTTGGAGATTCACTGGAGAACCAGAGCGTTCGCCACATTGACTCCCGACGTCACAGCTCCCCTTCCCTTTCTCCTCCCCCCCACCAGCTGAGTAGACAGAGAGGTGTGACCACCCCACCGCAGACTTTGTCACGACCCCTCACCTCACCTCCTCCTCTCATCCCCTCCCCAGCCAGAGACCCAGAGAAATCCAAACACCTCATCAAAGACTCAAAGAAGAATCCAGTCCAAAGAGATGGGGATAGAGGTAGATCCTTTTCCACAGACGGAAACAGGCTGCAAGCAGCGAGAGAGCAAAGTCTGAGAGATGCAGACAAGGGAAGGACGACAAATCGAGACCAAGGACCCAAGGAGTTGCATAAAAGCAGATCGCCCAGAGAACTTTTGCCAAGAGACGTTGACAAGGGTGACATTTCAGCCAAAGAGTCAGAAAAGAGAAAAGTCTTAGGCACAGATTCGGGTCTGAAAGAATCTGATGCTCCAAGACCACAAAGCAGAGACTCCTCAAGAGATTCTGAAAAGGGGAAACTTACAAATAGAGACTTGGGTAATAAAGAAACAGATAAGAGTAAGACATCTTTCAAAAACCCTAACTCCAAGGGTTCAGATAGATCTAAGTCTCTTAACAGAGATATGGGGCAAAGGAACTCTGAGAAACACAGACAGCACAGCAGGGAAGCAGGAAAAGACCTGGGTCAAGGTAAAGATAGATCATCAGGCAGGGATTCTGACAAGGTTAGACCTTCCTCTAAGGACTCCAGTTATAAAGGTGCAGAGCGAAACAGAGATTCTAGCTCAGGGAAAGACAGCAATGCTAGTCAATCCAAGCGGACTGGCAGTGAGAGCAAGAGTCCAAAATTGGCTCCTGTGGGCTTAGGACAATCTTCTCCTCCGGTGGGAACTGCTGTTCTCTCAGGTCAGCAGAGGAGTGGAGGCACCAAACAGGTTGAAAAGCAGACGAAGCATGGAAGCAAAGACCAAGATGGTCTAAGCTTGTTGTCTCGCCACCGGCCCGTTGCACCCTCCAACATCCTCCCATCAAAGGAAAAGCCCAGCTCAGGGAAGGAGGGTAGCAGCGCCACTGGAAATATCACACCGTCTTCACTCCACAAGGAATCTATCGCAGGAAAATCCGGCTCCCCACAGAAATCCAGTACACTGAAATCAAACGATTACTCTCCAGGTCCAGCAGGAAAGTCTCTGTTATCATCACGGACATCGATGGAAGATGATGTTGGTAAACGGAACTCGAACCTGACCTCCCTAGGTGCTGCTTCAGCTGCCAAAGACAAACACCCCAAAGTCAAATCAACAGGCAGCAGAGATGCATCCAAAGATCGAGACAGAGAAAAGACCCATCAGAACAGCAGCAACAACAAAGCTCCGCTTCTCAACAACAACGCCAAAACCACAGGTGGCTCCAACATGCACGCTACAAACTCCTGCTCTTACAACAGCAAAGTTCCAGCGCTTGGAAACAGCACCAAAGCCCAGGGGCAGCCTCAGGGGGAGAAGCAGCAGAACCACGGAGAGGGCAGGTTGTCTGCAAAGAGCAGAGAAAATTTTCCTGGTGTAGAAAAGAAGTACAGCAGCACTCCAGAAAGCTTCCAGCAGATAAGTTTAGAGAGAGGTGAGGTGAGCTCCACTCAGCCTTACACCAAACAGATAACCAATCAGCTGTCGGCGACCTCCAGAGAAAAGAAGAAACCTGTTAAACTCTATTCTCACACTCCACTCAAGGCCGATTTAAAGACTGACCCCAATGGGAGGCAATCTTCCTGTCCCACAAGCACCTCTTCCACCAACTCCCCTGCTGGACAGGGGACCCATCGCTCTCCCCCCTCCCCTCTGTTCTCCTCACCTTCTGCCAGCAGCAGCGACAGCTCCGAGTCTGACACCCAGACTCAGACAGAAGAAGACGAGATGCGTAAAAAACGTCCACGCCACAGGCTGAGAGACCACCACAGCCTACTCTCTCAGTGCACTGAGGAGGACGATGGGGAAGGCCCAGAGGACGACCATGACAGAACCATGGAGGATAAGCACCATGAAGATGACAGCGATGGTTCAGGCTCAGCCAAGAGGCGTTACCCACGGCGCAGCGCTCGTGCACGTTCCAACATGTTCTTTGGACTCACCCCATTTTACGGCGTTCGCTCGTACGGCGAGGAGGACATTCCTTTTTATGGCAGCGGCGACGGAGCAGGAGCTGTGGTTAAGAGAAGGACTGGCCGACGGAAGAAGTCAGCTGAGGGGCAGGTGGATGGAGCAGATGATATGAGCACCTCATCTTCATCTGCAGACAGTGGAGAAGATGAGGATGGTGGAATGAAGAACAGGGGTAAAGACTCCTACTACTACAACTTCACTCGGACAATAATCAACCCCGGTCATGGCCTCCCGTCTATAGAGGGCTTGGACGACTGTTTGGGAAGAGGATCCCAACTTCAGCGCTTTCTAAAAGATGAGGAACAGCAACAGCAAAGGGCTCAGGAGAAAACGGAAGAGGACATGCTGAGTACTCTGTTAGTAAACTTTTCTTTTTTGTAAATGTTCATTTAGTTCATGTTTTTAATAGAGAAGCACCAATCAGAAATTTTGTTGAGATTTTTAGAATTTCTGATAGTTTTAATGTTGATACCAATCATAACTGATCCTGATTTGTTTTTACACTTTTAGCCCCAGGGGGAACCTTTTAAGAAACCTTGTCATAGTTACTCAACATCAACAGTGATAACTGATGCATTAATGACAAAGGGTATAGAAATGTATCATATCAGATTTAACAGTATATTCTAGGCTACGAGCCAGCACAAACCTTTTAAAATGTGCAAAACACAGCTAAAGTTATACCCAGATAAAATAAAAGATGTAAAACGTAAATACACAGCACAATAGCAACCTATGAACAAGAGTTGTGTCTCTACAGCCACAACCCCGCACCAAACCAGCACAAAATACACACCAAATAAGAGCAGAGACTCTTTAAAACCGAGTCATGTCCTTCACTTTCCTCTTAACCAAAGCATACAAGATACAACCTAATAAACGGCAACAGATGAAACGCTTTGCCATATTCTAGTTCAAAAACATCTCCTACCTCTTTATTAAAAAACAAACAAAAATAAACATCATTTTACTCTCTGGATAATATCCTAAACTTTATTTAAGTTGGATGTGAGCAAGGAGGTCTGATAAGACAACTACTATGAGTTGGATATTGATGAAATTCATTATTAAAAGAAAAAGATTATTTCACAAACGCTAAAAGCTCAGAAGGATAAAACCAGTCAACTTCCTTGTACTTCATTAAACCTTCCTGTTATCTTCTAAAAGTCTGGCTCTCTTTTTCTCAATGACCAAACTGTCTAGACAAGCCATTCAAAATCCCGATTTCTATTTAATAACATTTTTCAGTGATTTTGTGATTTGAGGAAATATTACAAGTCTCCAACTGGCTAATCACCAGTCAGGACTTGCAATCCAAAAATGGTCTGATCTTTCTCTGTGGTGTTTTCTTTACTTGTTATATGGCTCTCATGTTATGTTTCTTGTACCTATCAGGACCTTGGGCAAACAGCAAATCGGTCAGCTTGACGGCGTTGATGATGGTTCTGAGAGCGACACGAGTGTCTGCACCACCAGCACCACCACCACTACAGCTACCACTTCCTCCACACCGCAGAAAAACACCCCCAAGAGGAGAGGCAGAGAAAGACACGTCGACAAAACTGACCACCATGAATCGAGCAAAGAGGCTGAAAACAGCAGTGGCGGATCAGGGAGCACACGAGAAAGCAGAAAGAACCAGAAGGAAAACTGTCTTCCCCTTAGTGGTGGCGTCAAAGCCCAACCACAGAACCAGGGTCAGGATCCGCTTGAGGCCCAGCTCTCCCTCAGCACAGACCTGCTCAAATCTGACTCTGACAACAACAACAGCGATGAATGTGGTAACATTTTGCCTTCAGATATCATGGAGTTTGTATTAAACACGCCATCCATGTCGCTGCCAACTCTGGGTCAACAATCCGAGCCGTCGTCCTCTGAGCTGCTGCTGGACGAGTCCTATGACCTAAATAGGCGCAAGGACATTCTGTTTGATGATTTCTCTCAACCCCTGCCTAGCGCAGAAAGCGGAGGGGTGGTGGAGGCCAGTGTTAACAGCTCCATATCAGTTGAAGAACCATATCTTCCTCTAGAGCTACCCTCAGACCTCTCAGTTCTGACGACGCGCAGCCCGTCTGTCAGCTCCAGCCAGAATCATTCAGCAAGTGGCCTCATCTCGAATACCTCAGACAGCACAATGCTTGGTTTGAACTCTGACCCAGAAAATATCAGCGGTGAAAAGAACGGTGATAAGAAAGTTCCGGGTCCCAGTGTGTCACCGTCCGACAATAAGCATGACGGACCTGCTTTGGGAAACAGAGAGGCGCAGGCTGCAGAGGGCCAAATGACTTCAGACCAGTTTATTTCCAGCCCTGCTATTGGTCAGGGGGTTGAAACGTCTGCCAGCCAGGATGCAAGCAGAAGTTCTGTCTCTTCTGGTTTGCCAAGTTCTCCCTCTTTGCCTCTTCAGGGTCAGAAATACCTAGCCACAGCTGCTGCAGGCAGTCCCAGTCCAGTCCCTGGTCCAGGACCTTCCCAGGCTCAGGTTTCCAGCCCAGCAGTGATCAAACCAGGCCCTGATAAGCTCATTGTGGTCAATCAGCAGTTCCAGCCTCTCTACCTGGTTCAGACGGTGCCAAACGGCGTCACCCAGAAAATCAGTGCAGCAGGAGTGATGGAAGCTACCTCGTCTGCCGTGCTGAGCCCCATGACGATCACCAGAGGCTTAAATAGTGGCTTATCTCCTGCCCAGCCAATTTTCCCAGCTGGTGGAAAAGTCCTGGGCACCATACCTCACCCCTCTCAGATTCACACTTTCCCCGGATCCACACAGGCAGGCTTCCAGACGGGAATACCCAGCACCACCTCAGGACTGCTCATCGGTCTGCCCTCTCAGCCGTCAGACCAATCCCCTATTTTGGTCTCAGAGGCTGGTCGACCTCATGAGCTCGGTCCCAACGTCGCCATAGTCTCCAGTCATTCCTCCCTGACTTCCTCCCCTCCTGTCCTTGCGTCCTCTCATGGCAAGAAGAGGCCCATCTCTCGTCTGCCAAGAAAAAACAAGAAACCAGCTCGCTGCCGCAGCCAGCCGGCTCTGGCTCCGTCAGAAGTGGGCCCTCCTAATATGACTCTGATCAACCTGTCTTCCCAGCAGATCACTGCCAGCATCCCTGGACAAGCTGGCGGCCTGGTTGAGCTAAGCACCATCTCTACATCTCACCGCAAAGTCCCAAATATCATCAAGAGGCCAAAGTCCGGTGGCGTCATGTACTTGGATCCCACTGCTCTCATACAGCAGAGAATTCCAGGTCCTGCTCAGACCGGCATCCTTAGCCACGATTCCTCCACTCACATCCTACCATGCTCAGTCGCTGGTCTCAGTCCCAGCCAGTCGGTGTTGAATGTGGTCTCCGTCCCACCTAGCGGCTCTGCTGGGCTTATTGCACCAGGCTCGGTGTCTTTCTCCACCCCTGTACTCAGCTTTAAAGCAAATCCACATGGTTTGGGACTTTCGGATCAGCCCATGGTCCTTCAGCCAGCGGGGGGAGCTCCTCTCGTGTCACAACTCGCCTCCCCTGTTCAGACCTCTATTGCCAGCAGCATCTGTGTTCTACCGACAAGTATGGCTGTCAACCAGCACGGAGAAACAGAAGGTGGTAACGTCCACCTGCAGCATCAGTCTCAACCTGTGAGCAGAGCGCCGAGCGCGGATTCCAGTCAGAACCTTAACAGCCCATCAGCTCATTTGAGCCCCAACAAGGGACACGTTGTTGGAGTTTTCACACAGAAACAGTCCTCTTTGCATTCCCAGAGTAACAGAACAAATCCTGCTCCCAAAGTGTCTGACCATAAACCAACAAACACAACAACAGCAGCTTCAGACACAGCTTCAGGTGCGGATAAAAGCAAAAAGAAAGTAAAGAGGGGCAGACAGAGTCCAGACATCAGCAGTGGGAAGAAGCTCAAGGCCTCGCAGGCAAATGAATGTCACAGCAACCCTGGGAAACAGCTGCCATCTTCAAACCCAAGGTGAGCCATTCCTCATTGTCATCTTATATACAATGCCTTGATCTTTGTCACATGTGGTAGACTAACGGCCAGTTTATGCTTCTGAGGCATAGCCTCTGCAACCGTCAAATCTCTCTCTGTGCGCGACAAAAAGCAGCTGTGATCGGTCCTTGGTATGCCTCTCTGGCTGTCTGTGTGGTCGCCCTGTTCGATTCGGTTCCCGGGCACGACATTTTTAAAAACCAAGGAAGAACTACAGTGGACAAATACGACAAAAGGTTAATCTGTCTTTTTGCCAACTCCATTAACAGAACCTGTTCCTCTTCCATGTCTAGCAACTCTAGATGCATCTCTGTGACCGTGATATCTTGCAGACACGCTATTGTTGTTTTGGAAGATAAACCGGTGCCACCGAAGTTCTCGTGACCATCCGCTGAAGTTGTCGCGAGTTCTCAAATAGGCTCCCCCTTGCGCTTTGGCAGGAAACTGCTGTGCGTCCCTAGAAATTCCATATCGACGGTGCTGAAGTATACCAGCAAAACTGGTTCGTGACCAGACCCAATCAACATTTGATGTGTGCGGTTGCAGAAGTATAATCTGCCCTTAACACCAAGTAGCATGTGATTGTGATATTTAAGGAAAATTATGGAATATATTTACCCCTTTAATAAGAGTCACGTAAATCCACTTCAAAAGTCAATGAAATAGTTGATAGTGGTCCTTTATTTGTGTAATTTAATGTTTATATAAATGCAGCTGCTCTCTAAAAGCCAGAGATTCACATTAATCAGAGAAACAGCCAAAGAGGCCCATGGTTACTTTGGAAGAGCTGGGGGCAGAGCCACAGCTCAGGTGGGAGTCGTGTACTTAGGGCTGTTGCGGTTGAGGAATTCCCCCTGCGATTATTCAAGGACGCTAAATATAATTTTTTCTAATCTATTTCGCAAATCTGTTTGTATATTGTTAAATTACCATCTACATGGCAACATTTCCTTTGAAACATGGCGCTTAAACATTAAAAAAAGGTTATAAAAAAAGACATGGCAATTTTATAAAGTTTATTGAATGCAGATCAAAGGGCAGTGATGGCACAGATATGCCTCATTTCTCCGAGTGAACTTAACAAAATTCAGAATAAGGCTGAACTTTTAAAGGCAATTTTTTTTTAAACCAGCATCTTTAATTAAAAAAGAAAAACAGGTGCATTTAAGTGCACCTCTACAAAATTAAATGTAACAGGCGCCATGATTCTTAATTCACACACAAACAAACAAGACGGTGATTTAAAGCTCAGCTATGTCCTTGTTGCGGGCAAGTAAAACCATGTTAACCTTATGCAGTTTGAGAGGATCTGAGAGGGGTGACAACATTTCCAGCGACACTGAAAACCCTCTTGGACGATGCGCTCATTAGAGGAGCGACCAGAATGCAGGTTTCTCCTCAGTGGAAAATGGCACCATCTCTTCAACCTGGTACTGTGTAACAGCGGTTGTGAGACGTTTATATCTGTCACTTAGCGACTCCAGCAAAGGCTTTGCCGACTCCAAAATGTTGGCTGGCACCGACATGAGCCGACCCACGACTCTGTGTGGCAGGAGGCGGCGGTAGCCGCGCCGTAACAGCTGGATGGCAGCTAGCTTTAAATTATCAGGCTCCCCCTTTTCATTTGGCTGTAAACTGAAATGCTCCCAAAGGGGCGAAGTAACATTTGGTTTTGATATGAGTGCAGCTGCCATTGTATCCTTCTCAACTGTTGTCCCAAGATGCGGTAATGGCGGTGGCTGGTTTTGTAGCGCGGTGAGCTTCTTGATATTGCGATATTTAATTTGTGAGGTTATCGTGACAGCCCTACGTGTACTCCACAATTCTGACCTTTATGGATGTTTGGTGAGAGGCCATCCTTTGAAAGAGAGCTGTAGAAAGTCCCATGCAGAAGGGTGTGAATACTTATTTAAGGTGCTCCGCTTTTATTATTATGACAGATTGAAGTAAGAAAATAATTAAATGAAGTTTTTTAAACCTTTGCTTTAGAGAGCTGGACTCTCCCGAACCGATGGACACTGGCAGGCCTCAGGAGAAGGCCACCAATAAGAAGTGAGTGTAGTTCCTCATTTTAGATTGTAAAGTAAATACTACATACAGTCTAACACCTTATTTTTCTATTTTCAGCCTGTTTGGGAAGAAGAAGACACCTGAAGGACATGCCGTACCAGGAAAAAAGGTGGAAAAAGACAAACCCCCTGCAGCTGGAGAAGCTGGTTCCTTTCCAGCGGCTTCACCACCCGATGAGGACGGCAACAGCACAGACTCTGGCTTGGATGGCAAACCCAAAAGAGGCATCATTTTTGAAATCTACAGCGAGGAAGGCTTCCACATTCGCTGTGAAAGTATTGAAGGTCAGCCAAGGGAGCCCATCCTTTCTTTGGGTGTCATGTTTGCCATTTTGCTTTGACAAATGTAGATTTCACAATTGTTTCTACAGAAGCCTGGAAGTCTGTGACAGAAAAGGTGAAGGAGGCTCGCTCCAATGCACAACTTAAAGAGCTTTCTTTTGAAGGTAACTGAGGATGCTGGCAACACAAAACTCATATATTGCCCTAGAAAACACACCTCCTCACTCACGTGAAGGCTGCTGTTTTACTGTGAGGGTCTTTTCTGTTCTACTCTCAGGTGTGAACGGACTCAGGATGCTCGGCGTCGTCCATGAGGCTGTGGTCTTCCTGCTGGAGCAGCTTTATGGATCCAGACACTGCCGAAGCTACCGGTTCCGCTTCCACAAGCCAGAGGAAACCGATGAACCTCCTCTCAACCCCCACGGCTCAGCTCGCGCAGAAGTCCACCACAGGTTAGAACAGGGACTGATATGCAACATTCACTTTACAAAATGTTTGGGTGGGAAAAGCAATCCACACAGAAATGCACAGAAATTGCCTTTCTGCAGACTATTGCAGTTAACTGTAAGATATGCATTATGCCATGCATGTGGTCTTTATGCTACTGTTTCAAACACTGTGTCCCTCCTCACCCACCAGGAGGTCTGTATTCGACATGTTCAACTTCTTGGCCTCTAAACATCGCCAGCCCCCTGAGTACTGTCCTCAGGAGGAAGATGAAGAGGAAGGGCAGCTCAGGACTGCCAGGTAAGCCCCTGTTTAGCTCTCAGTGATATAACGCTGCAATGGACAAGAATACTAACTTAACATTTGTTTCTCATGCTGCCCCTTCAGGCGGCCCTCCATGGAGCTGCCACTTACTGCGAGGTTCAAACAGCTCAAAGCTACCTCCAAAGAAACAGTTGGAGTCTACAGGTTAGAAACTACCATTTGCTATTCATATTTAAACAGGACTAGAGGACAGCTTTGCAAGAATTATGCACATATTGACTCATATTGTCTAATAATGAGGCTTATAAAGAAAGACACAATAAGTCCCAATAAAATGCCTTAAATTCACTCTAAATGAATTGTGCAATGCAAAATGTAACCATGGAAACTCACAACTCAACATTCTGGGGCATTTTGGCCTTTTCACTACTTTAGGAAAGTATGATTTCCAAGCCTTCCGATGATGTCCATCCATTATCTGACACACTTGTTCCAATTGGGGTCACGAGGGGTGCTGGTGCAGTCAATGGGCGAGAGGCGGGGTACACCCTGGATAGGTCAACACAGTGGCACACAGGACAAACAACCATTCATGTACACACTCACACCTAAGGACAATTTAGAAAAACCAATTAACCTAACAGTCCTGCTTTTGGACTGTGGGAGGAAGCTGGAAAATCGAACCCAGAACCTTCTTGCTGCAAGGCAGCAGTGCTACCCACTGCACCACTGAGCAGCCTTTCCGATGATGTCAGACATGGAAATCAGATTATTTTGTGGAGTCCACACTATCTGAAAGAAGGCATTTTGAAGAGACTCAAGTAGAGAAATCTCAATCTGAAGCCCCATTTACACTACCTTTTTGAAACCGCCCGGAGATTGTCTATGCACGGTAAGCGAGATAAATGGCACGCACAACTGAACCGGACTGCGCCAGACTCAACCGAACCGCTCTAAAATGGAACTAGTTCATCAGTATTGCTTGCTGTGGTTGAGCACTGGCTCAACCACAAGTTCTCAGATAACAAAGAGCGCATGAGCAGACCGCGTCATCTCCTTACAGTCAGCCTCCGTAATCGTGAAATTTCAGACATTCATAAAAATACTAGCTTCCCTACCGTACCACACGATTTCCAGTGATGATAATGCTTAGCAGTATCATAAACCTCAACGTCCGTCATTTTTTCCTGCCTCTGTAAGCCCTGATTAGGCCATCGTTAGTCGTATCCAATTCCCAAAAGTCAACTGTCAAGTAAATTCACCAAAGGCTGCCTTCTTCGCCTGACTCTCAGCATAAACGAAAAATATCACAATGATCACAAATATAACTTCCTGAATGTTACGGGTGTCACCCTTTTAATTTGCTTGTTTATCTCTAGGGAGCGGTAGTACCATTATCATCACTAGGAGGAGAGAAACTGTGCTAGCGTCGTGTGTAAATGGTCGCAAAGGACCAAGCGCGGGGCGGTTAACTGATCCAAGCTTGGCAAGGATCGGTTTTCAGAGAGTAGCGTAAATGGGGTAAAATGTAGCCCTTCTCACCACCGTCTGCTGCTGGGTGTGGTAATGAGGCTCACTTACATCTCAGAGAAGCCACACCCACTGTAATAGTTAATGCAAATGTTTTTAGAATAAACACAACATATAGATTATGAAAGAGAAAGGTATTTTTGCAGATCTTTTTGCCTCCAATGAAGTAAATAGAACGAGCACGTTTTTCTCTGTTCTATGTTGCACGAGTCTTTTTTCTGGATGTCATCTCGGAAGTTTGCAATGTGTATCTTGGCTGCTAAAGAATCCAGTTGTATGTATTCAAGAAATACTTCAGAACATTCTCTGCGTAATGCCCACGGTTCATCTTGTCTCCTACAATCTTTACAGCGTCCATCTTCAGTGAATATTGATACACCGGTCAGTGTGCTGCCTTAATAACAGCCAACTTACCACGCTGTTCGCTTGAAGGGCGGGGGCAATAACACAGGAAACAAAAGATGGCTTACCCATTATGTAAATACAAACACACAAGGACACGCCCCCTCTGCATACGGGGAAATCTATGAAAACAAGCCTATTTCAAGCTTAAAGTTTACGCTTTTAAATATAACCATACTGCGGTCTGAAACGTGGAAAGGCTTCTTAATGACTTGGAAAAACAACCTTTTCTCATTTTGCTCTAAAGTTATCCTGAGCACATGTGTCCCTGGACTCCGTGACGGGTCACAAATTTCAATAGTTTTATTTCCCCCTGCAGGTCGCCTATTCACGGCCGTGGGCTTTTCTGCAAAAAAACCATTGAGGCCGGAGAAATGGTGATCGAATACTCTGGAAACGTGATTCGATCCGTGCTGACCGACAAACGTGAGAAATACTACGACGGAAAGGTAAGACTCAGGAACACATTCCATGTCTTCTGATGAATAAAGCATACCCAAAACCTGTCCTCTGTGTCCTCTCATCAGGGGATAGGCTGTTACATGTTTCGCATCGATGAGTACGAGGTGGTGGACGCCACGGTACATGGCAACGCCGCCCGCTTCATCAACCACTCCTGCGAGCCTAACTGCTACTCCCGAGTGATCGCTGTGAACGGCCAGAAGCACATCGTCATCTTCGCCTCTCGCCGCATCTGCTGTGGGGAGGAGCTCACGTACGACTACAAGTTCCCTATCGAAGACGCCAACAATAAGCTGCCCTGCAACTGCGGCACCAAAAGATGCCGCAAGTTCCTCAACTGACAGCTCCGCCCCCCGTCGGAAGGACAGGTGGGGGATTGCTGAGCATCGGGACGTTCTCCTTCTCCAAGCTTCCTGCTTGTTTACGTTTTAAGCTACAAATGACAACTGCTGCTGCAGGCGTTGGCAGGAAATAGCAGCTGCAGGTCGCACCATGTGTGCAGAAAGGGCCATATGTAGAAATCCAAACATATTGTGCCTCCTTTTGTCTAATTTATATTCGGCATTGAAAGTTTCACCTCGATAGGTGAGTAAAGAGATACGACGTTGCAATATTACCCTTTGTTATATTTGGATGATAGTTACCCCTTCATATTCTTATTTTCTACATCGGCCAATCCTTAATTTTTTAAAACATGTTATGGTCTACTAATATGAACTTTGAAGGAAATGATTTGAAAAAAAAAAAATCAAAGAACTTGGATCCATTTTTACACCAAAGTGCAATTTGTTGAAGGGACTTGAAACAGATTTTTGTTTTTGTTTCTATTGGAGTTTAAAATTAGGACCCTGTTTGTTTTTTTGTTGATTTCAGTGTTATTGATGCATATCTCCTTGTCTCAGTGTGCCCTGATGCCTTCAGAGCTACCCCCCTCCCCGCCCCACCCAGTAAAAGTTTGTGAAGTGTATATTTGACCCTGTAAATAGGCACAGCCTGATAGGAGCTGTACAAATGGAAACACTAGGGGGAGCAGTGGTCGCAGGAAAAAACATGACATCAGGGAAGAAGAGTTCTGTTCATAAGAGAAACGTTTATTTTTTACCATTGCTGTAAAAGGTTTTCCTCTGATTCAGCATCAGCTGATTGGTTTGAACTGAATCTGAGTTTGATTGGAACAAGCCTCTGGCCTGAGAGAGCGAGGCAGCTAGAGATTCTGGTGGACTGACAGCCAAAGGGACCAGAGAAACCTACTGATGTGCTTGAATAGACGTGCTTAAAATTGTATTTGTTTTCATTATTTTAGGGCGGGGGGGGATTCATTGGAATAATGCAGGAGGAAACCGATAGAAGTGTCAAGTCTGCTGTTATCAGACATGTTTAAACCTCCAAAATCACAGCAGCAGGAGAACCAAACCCCCCCTCCCCTCTCAGTTGAAGTTTCCTGCAGCTTCCTCCCCCCTCCCCTCTCTTGTCGGGCCTCTTGTGACCTTTAATTATGGAGAAAGGTTTTATTACTATAAGTTGTTTATCTGTCTTTTTACCACAGACAGGGAAATATCATGCTTGCTTTTGGGAAAACAAAACGATGTAAATAATGTATATTTTTTTACAAAAAAAAAAAAAAATTAAAAGCACTCACTAGTGAATAGCACTTAATGATGGTATTTATATTTTTAAAAATTCATATTTATTTTACTGTCATTTTTGTAGGAAATAGAGGTTTACAAACACTAATGCTTCGCTGATATGTTTTGTATTCCACTGCCTAAACAAAGTTTTTGTTTTTTTTGTTTGCTTGTTTTAAAATTTGGAGCCTGAATGTTTTTCTTTGATTCCAAAGACTGATACTGGTCTGTGGTTTGGTTCCCATTTAATTCAGTCCACCAGTAGCTCTTTATCTTCATCAGGCCATTTGGCCAGAGCTGATGTTTTTAGTTGTTTTTTTACTTTGTTCCCTTTTTTTTTTTTTTTTAACGTCCCAGTTGTAGCTACTGGTTATGGCCGTCATGTGAACTATTATTATGCACTTGAGAGAGCTTAGATTGTGGATCTACAGCGGATCTATATCTCTTCTCTCCAGCCTTATGGTCTCTACACCACGTTGATCTGAGAGGCGGGTCCCCTCGCAGGCTGCTGCTATCGAAGCTTTCCTTTGATCAGCCATGAGGCCGACCGGCTCACAGCTAATTGGAAACTAACAAATAAGCTATCCGTGTTTGTAAAATTCAACAAAAGTGCTTTGCAAACGGATTCACTCCTTTTTCACATTTTGTCTCCTAACAGCAAGTTGTGACGGATCAGTCTCCTATGCTGTTCGTAAGTCCGAAGGAAACAGTTTACTTTTAGTCTTGGTGTCATTAGGGGCAAGTCTCTAGCAGCTTTGCATGAGGAGAGTCTGTTTGATTGGTTTGCCTTTTAGTTGGCGTTATACGTTACATGATCAACACCAGATTCTCTGTTCCTACTGATGAACGAATCCCAGCAGTGTGATGCAAACACTGCCATGTTTCAAGGTGTTTGTTGCGTTTTAGCTGAATTATTGAGGCTTTTCATCTTATCCAATCAGAGCACCTTCTTCTGAATGGGTCCTCCTCTCGAGACACTATGGGCTTTCTCGCTGCGTCTCAAATCAATGCTTTCTATGCAAGGTGGCCTGTTAAGGTGGACAGCCATGTGTTGGTAGGTTTGTAGCTGGGCCCTTTTTACTGATAAGGTATTTTTTTAATTTGTAAACCTTTCTTAGTTAACTCCTCATTTTGGCTGCAATATGAGTCAAATACCATTAGGTTTGTTGTTTGTTGACAAAAAGTGAAAAAGTGAACTCTTCAGCAAAGCACCGTGTCCCTCTGCAGACTTGGTCGATAATAAAGAGGTGCCTTTATTTTAACTCTTATCAGCAGCACTCGTCACATTTCCATTGAGCCAATAACGGAAAAACAAAGAAGCATTCATTGCTCACCAGCATTCAGAAAAGAATTTTATCTTTTTTTTTTTTTTATGTTTCGCAAGCCTTCATGTCCCAGAGTGAATATTTAAAAACCTGAAGCCAGTCTCCATGTTTTGTTTTCTTTTTTGCCAACTTGTCGCCCTCCTCTATTCGAGCTGACTTTCTTATATGACCTACCTACAGGCCGTTAGCAGTAACTGCCCTGTTGTTTTTGTTCTGGTGAATCGAAAATAGAATACGAATCACAGACGGTTTGCACTTGAACTGTTTAACGGGCACTGTTTAGACATCTGGAATAAAAAAAGAACTTTAGTTCTTTCTCCAGACAGAAGTGCAGAAACCAGAAGCACAGAACATAAACCCAGAGTTTGTGTGAGCCTGGCTCTGACGGGTGTTTCTCATTGTGAAGCTCCAGCAAAGTGCACTTGATTCTCTCTGCTAAATAAAAAGTGAAGGCAGGGACCACACCGGCGGCCCTCACCTTCCCAACAGGCCCCCCCTGTGCGTTTGCATCCCATGATGCCGCCTCTGGGCTCGCTGGGTTCTGCTGCTAAGGTCAACAATGAATGTATGTTCTTCCTTCACATCACCAGAACTGTGATGGTGTTGATACTTGGTCAGCTGCTTTAAAAAAAAACAAAAACATTATTATCATTATTATTTAATCGAGTTATGTCTCTTGGTTGTTATTGAAGACCTCAAACGGCATCAGCGGTTTATTCTCAAGGACTGGGAATTATTTGGTGGTTCTTACTGGTTCAGCTCAGGTGGCTTCCTCCAGTACTGCTGGTAGAAATGGTTTCTGATGCTAAGGGCTTTCTCTTCATACAAGCTCCATTTTCAGGGTCAGAGTTCTCAGTAAACAATAAGTCGAGGTTCTTTTGCTGTCAACAGGATATATATATACAATAAGGCATCAACTTCTGTTGTCTCCTCGGACATTTTACCACGCCACAGCAGTGGCCCTTCTCCTTCATCATCTGTAATTATAGTATAAATACTCAACAGTATATGGAAACACGCAAAGTACTTTCTTGTTCTTGTATCTATACAAATATATGGAATGGACAGACAAACTTAGTTACAGTAGCAAAACAATGGATTTATAACGGTTATTAGCAACGTTTCAGTGTACTCTATAATGGTTTTGTGTTACAGTACTATCAGATAAAACTAACGTGCATCATTCTTTTTGTATATTGATATCCAGTACCAGTTTTGCTGTGCCTGTAAGCGAATCCTTCACCAGCAAGGAGCGCTGCAGTTTCTTTAAAAAATTTTTTTCTGGGATAAAACATTTTTTCATGTGATAAGAAATGTAACTGTCAATGTGGTTGTGAACTTCTTGAGATCAGACGTTTGGGTTTATTTTTCTGGTTGTTGTAGTGAATGTTTTTATTTTTTTATTTTAATGCTTCTCAGATTTTTTTTTTTTTAACAGGGATTTTTCAGACGGCTTACTTGATGTGGTAAAATTTGGAGTTCGGTTTGTGCAGACAGACCATGGGTTTAAAGAAACCACCATAATGGCTTCTTATGTTTTTAATTCTTGACCTCAAACAGCTTTCCTGTCTCCTTTGGCCCTCTTCCTTTCTCTCCTCCGAAGCTTTGGTTCTACTTTGGATGTACTTTTTTTATAAAAACTCAAAATGCTGACATTGAGAAAGTTTAATTTATTTATTTTCCACAGCATCCATGTGGAACCGTTCCTTTCAGTTTCGGAGAGGGCGTATGAGTACTTAACCTGTATTTGTAATTTTGTTGTGTATAGACGGCTTAAGATGGGATGTAGTGTTAAGAAAAAGGCAGGATGGGGGTTACAGTAGGATGTGGACAAAGAGGGATCATGAATGGGCCAGTTTGCTTATGCCTTGAATATACCTTTGTCTTATACCAACATCTTCCTGCTTTTTGTAATTTAAAAAAGAAATGACAAAAAAAAGGGTCTTCTTACAGCATTCATTTGTTCTCCCATTTAACAGTGTTCTACACATAAGTGAAGTGAAGGAAAACCACCACCGTGAAAAATAAACCACAAACTACTTGGTTGAATGTATAATTAGGTAACAAAGTTGTACATAATGTAAAAAAAGTTTCTAATCATGTTTATTTTCTATGCACTTTTTTTATTTAAGTGATAGTTTAAATAATAAACATGTCGCCTTTACTCTTTCTTTGTCCGCGTCTTTCCTTTGGGTCACTCATTTCTACGGCAAGTAAACTGAAAAATATGCTAAATAGTTTTTTACCGTATAACTTGAGGTTTTTAATCTGGACAATTGACTTTCTGTGAGGTCTTAAAAAAATAATTTATTTGCACTTGTTCTTCACAAGTAGGCCTGTAAAGTGACCAAAGCAAGGTTCTACGATGTTTCTAATCATCCAGATATCAGGGTTTTGCTGTTGAGTCACCACAGTTTTTAGGCTATTAAGAGTTCAGGGAAATATGCGTTTACAGTTTTAAAAGTAGAGAACCGAGATTCAATGTTACATAAAAGATGAAAAACGACATTTACACAGTCTTTTAAAGTCTGGAACAGTTTCCTTTGTTTTTATTTGACCACACTGTTCCTACAGCACTGAAAACTAGGAAAACTCACCCTTAGTAGTCTTTAAAAGGCCTTTAAAGTCTTAAAAAGACACCCAAGTTTTTTGCTTGGTCATGATTGATGACCAGCTGACCTTTAAAGATAATTGTTACCTCCATCACACTACTAAACATAAATATCTGGCCATACCTAATTTAACATGCTACACAGCTCCTGGTGCAGTCTATTGTTATGTCCTGCCTTGACTATTGTAACACCCTCCTGACTGGTCTCCTAGCCTGTACGATAAAACTGTTGATCCAGAACGGGGCGGTGCTACTGGCCATAAATCATCCCAAAAAGTTTCACGTCAACCCTCTGTTCACTGAGCTTCACTTGTTACCCCTGGCTGTCCGCGTTAAATTCAAGTCCTTGATATTATCCTACAAAGTGCTTAAGGGTACGACTCCCGTCTACTTTAAAGGCTCATGTCACAACTAGGTCAGCAATGGATTGTCTAGCAGTGTCTACACCATGCTTAAAACAATCCAGACTGCTTTCTTGTGTTGTTCCAAGATGGTGGAATGACCTACTAAGAGCTACAAGAACAGCAGCGTCCCCATCTATCTTTAGGAAACTCCTAAAGATCCGCCTCTTCAAAGAGCATCTCCTATCCTAACGCTAACCCATACCTCTGGACCCCTCTACTACTCATTCTGCACTCTCTCTCTTTGCTGTCACCACTGATTCTGACTAGGAATTTTTTTTCTCTAGAGAACTTGTTATATTGACACCTGTAAAATTGCGTCTACTTTGTAAGTCGCTTTGGATAAAAGCATTTGCTAAATGCATAAACATAAACATAAAAAGCTTTAAAAACATTTTTTTGCACCACCTTGGAAAGTAAGAGATACATCTAGAAAATATTAATCTTGGCTTGCATGTTTAGAAGTCTGGCGAGTAGGGCATCTACAATATAGCTTTTCAAACCAGTTTTTAAAGTCAACTCTACTGGTCTTTATGTCCTCTCTATAAGTCTGCAACATGGTTCCTACAACGTTAAAAGGTTTCCAAGGCAAAGAGTCTGCAAAACTGTTGTAATGCCGTCTGATACATTCAGGAAAAGTATACAATCTATTTTTATGATTTACTAAATTAGAACTGCTATGGAAAACAGCACATTTTAATGTCAAGCTGTTTGGATATAGTGCTGGAGTTCAGATAACCAGGCTTCAATGCTTTCTGGAAAAGTTTAGAAATTGGGTTACGATATTCTGAAATTTTAAATTATAATTATAAAGTATGAAAGTGGGTAGCACTGCTGCGTTGTAGCAAGAAGGTTGTGGATTCGATTCCCAGCCCGGGGTTTCTGCATGGGGGTTTGCATGTTCTCCATGCACTCCAGCTTCCTCCCACAGTCCAAAAACATGACGGTTAGGTTAATTAGCTTCTCTAAGTTCTCCTTAGGTCTGTGTGAATGGTTGTTTGTCCTGTTTCTCTCTGTCTTGCCCTGCGAAGGACTGGCGACCTGTCCAGGGTGTACCCCGCCTCTCGCCCAGCTGGAGATGGGCACCAGCATCCCTCGTGACCCCACTTGGGGTTAAGTGTGTCAGAAAATGGATGGATGAAAAAACAAAGTTCCTATAGTTATAAAGAAAAACTTAAGAAACAAGTAGTAAAGAACGGTGTTCTTATACAGTTTCAAAAAGTCCTGAAAACGGTCCAAGATTTCCCCAACAATCTAGAAAATAGTTTTTACACGCTCTTAAAAATCGAGGAAAAAGTTTAGGCCCCATTTCCTAAACACCCACTAAATGCAGCTTAAACTATCTCTTTTGCTAAAATTAGCTGCACATCCTCTGAGTCTTCCAGAAAGTGTCTGGAGTCTAAAAAGTGCTGAGGCTGGTGGTTCTAATTAAATCCATGTCCTAACTTGCGTTGCAGTTCAGGCCCTCAGCAGGGGCTTGCTAATAAGGCTCCTGAATGCAGCCTGGTGACGGGAATTCAAAGGACTTTGTGCTGATGTGTGATGGAGCTGCCAGCCCACAACATTCCCAGGAAACCACACTTTCTGTTGAAACATTGAGCAGATCCATGTGTTTCATGAGGTCCTTTTCCTTACTGCTTGCATATGTTACAGCATAAGTGTTTTATTAAGAGGCTGGAAGGTGTGTCCTCAGTTCCTAAAGGATTTTCCCAATTTAAAGGATACCTCTGGCAAAATAACTCAGTCACCATACAAGTTCATTTACATTTACACTATCCAGCTCATTCTGGGGGATCCCAAGAGGATTATAGGCAAGCAGAGATGCATATAATCCCTACAGTGATTCTAGTTTATCCTCCTGGGTCTCGTCCAAGTTGGAGGAATCTGTTATGTATGGAGGTTCTGATCCATTCAGTGGTTTATAGAGTGTGTAAAGTGTAAAGACTTCAGAATCAACTGCAAATGTCTGATGTCTTTGTATGAAAGTCCTCCCTAACTAGTAGAGCACAATATGGGTGTTGGTCCATTTTATAGGAGGATTTTATCTGAATGTCTAGTGGAGTCACGTGACCAACAGGGAGCAAAAAGTAGTTTTTATCTGTCTGACTGGCCAGTTAACTGAGTTCACTATAAAGTCCACTATATAGTCCCCGCTCTATGCAGCGATTGAGGGGTTAGGGCGGACTTTTTAGGCAAATCTATAAAAACACTTTTGAAGTTATCAATTCTACAAAAATATGTGGGTTTGGCACATTCTGATTTAATTTCTTAAACAACATGCAGAATCATACAGAGAGGGACAACAGGGAAAATTCAATCTTCGGGTGATAAAAAAAGGAATGAATCAAACAAATAAGCGATAACTTAGAGACACAAGAGGAGGCTGAGAGATAAGGCAAAGTTAATCACCCAGGGCTGATGAGTTCCACTGCTCAGACTCTCCAACATAGATCCTCTGGCTCAGTTCTTCCAAGTTGCCACATAATCTTACAGAAAATGTTTTAAATAAAATGCTGTGGCTAATAGTAGCATAAATACTCTATTATCAGTTACTCTGACGACTTTGACTAAAACTTATCAGCTTCTTCCAGCATATTCAGAACTATTAGAAGCCTTTTGGATGAGAGGTAAAGCACCTTCAATAGGCAAGGCAAGTTCATTTATATATCACATTTCAGTAGCACCACAATTCAATGGGATATTTATATGAGAAAAAATAAAATTGGGTGGCATAAAGGCAACACAAATAATCAGAGAAAATAAAAATTAATTATTAAACTAACATGATTAATTAAAAAAATTAAAATAAAAATTCACAATAACCTGGATGACTGCGAATCTATAGATTATGATGTGTTTTTTCATATAAATCAAATTTTGCAAAAGAAATGAGTAAATGGAAAAGTACATTTTGGTAAAATGGCTACTTATTTGGTGAGTGGTTCAACATATCTCTTATTTGAAAAATGATGTAGTCAAAAAGACAAATATAGAAACCTGTTTAAAATGTTGGTATTTAAAAGACAAAAAAATACAATAATAGGTTAAAGTAGAATAAATACATTTATAAATCAGTTTTTAAAATAAAAATGTATGAAGTCTTATTAAGAGCAGATTTTTTTTATTTGTTACTGCATATCCAGTGGATCTTTGAAGGAAAACATTAACACAACAAAACTTGTGCTCAAACAATAGTTTTCACTTTATTATAAAGGTATTTTTTTTTTCTGTGGTTCATTTCTGGAAAGTCGATTCTTCGTTTAGTAAAATGATTTGGAGTAGGTAGAGTAGCAACACTTCAAAGGATTACTGAAACAATGTCTTTAATTAAATCATTATATTGATAAGTGGAATAAAAATGTCCTGAAAAGTAAAATACCTATTTTTAAAAAAGTTATGTGATGTTAAATCAATGTAATTAATACATAAGGAAACAAAATAAATTTTACCAATGTATTACTAACACTACATCATTATATTATAAAATAAATAGCTTTATATCTACATAAAATAACTAAGTTGGATATAAAATCTACAAAGCAAATAAATGCCCCCAACATACACAACACATCAGCTCTGTACATGAAACGTTCATCTTGGCACTGATGATTTTATTGGTTTATTCCATCCACCTGCCTAGCTCCACCCAGTTTTCTTTACCTGTCATCTGAACCACCTCTTCCAGCTTCTACTTAAACTATTTGGTCACAGCCATCAGTGCCAGATTATTTGAGCTGTGGGTGAGAGTTCTGTAGCATACCCAGTTTGTTTATTCTCTTAACCTGATCCTGACTACTTTCTGCTCTCAGACCGCTGTGCCTGCTGCCCCAGTCCCGATCTGTTTGCCTGACCCGTCTTCGGAGTCCTTCTCAGTTCTGCCTGCTACGACCTTGGATCTGTCTCCTGACCATGGCTTTGATTTCCCTACGGTACCTCTTTGGATCTCTGATCTTCTGGCCTGGACTTCTGCTATCTCATCGACACCGGTTTTGGCTTCTCCTTCCTGCCCTTCCTCATCAGCTGGCTCTGCAGCCCTCCTGGCTCTGGCTGCTGGAAGTCTTTGGGCGGCGTATGCCGTGCGCTGTGGAAAATCATCCGGATGAATACCACTCCTTCCTCTGGGCTCGGACTGAACTTTGTAACCAGTTTAGTGACTCACATTATCGTCATCCATCAGGGTTGCGTGGTCAATAACCAGTGTTTTTCCCTCTAGAGAGGTTCCAGCCATTTAGCCCTTGCTGCTGAACTACGGACTTTCTTAGCAGTCAAATACTTATTAAATCACTTAAGTCTATCTGCGTGAATTCTGGGTCCAACCTTCTGTGTCTATCTTTTGTTATAAAATTCCCACAGTGCTACATTCTGATATTACAAGTGTTATAAAATTAAATGTTTTGTTACTGTACATCAGTACCTAGTTCCTTGTTCCTCAGTCTATCATTGCTGGGTCATGTTTCTCTCCTCCTCCTCCTCTGAATCCAGCTGTTGCACTGAGGTTAAGCAAATATTATCATTTTGTGTTGCGTCCGTTTTAAAGGCTTTTGAGCCTTTTTTCTCTGCGTTTCTTTTGTCCTCTTTCTCATCACAGTTTATCATGCATTTCCAGAGACGCAAAGAGAAAATGCGGAGAAATCTCTCCAATTGCTGTTGTTTGTAACTAAATTGATCAGCTCAGCTGATAGTAAGGGCAGGAGGTAAGAAAGGACATGTTTTCTGCCTCATATACCATTGTGGCTGATTACATTTATTCTTAAATGCTTTATTAAGATATCCTAAAAAAAATCTTTGAATTACATTATTACATTACGACAGCCAAAATTGTGTGTCTGCCCTCCAGGCATTGCCACTTACACCTGATAGCCAGTTTAACTCTGGTTAACATGCAACAAATCAAATATAAAATTTTGGCAACATGGAAATGAGTGACGAGCCTAACCAAACCAAAAGCATAGTCTTCTCCAATGAAGATCCATTATTATAATAGGAGCAGCTTCCTAATGCATAGACTAAGGAGACTGAGGATTTAGGATAGTTTATTAAATGGGATGAAGGTTAAGGTTAGCAAAACATGCCTAAACTGATTAAATGGATGAATTTATTGTCATGATCTTAGCTCTGATGGCTGGCTTAATTGCTCATTTCATTCACCTATCTAACTCTGCCCTATTTTTCATCACTGCTCATATGATCCACCTGCTCCTGCCTCTATTATTGTGCTTGGACCTGGTCATTAGTGCCAGATTATTCTTGAGCCTTTGGTGTTGAGAATTTTCCAGCGTTACTAATAGTGTTCTGTTTGCCTGATCCTGACCCATTTCTGTCTTTGGACCTTTGAGCCTGCCTGCCCCTGATCTGAAATGCTTGCCTGACCTGTCTTTGAATTCTATTGGATTCGACTGTAGACTAAACCTGGATCTGCCTCTTGACTTCGCCCTCTGAATTATCCTGCCTTCCTTCGCCATCTGCTCAATTCTGATCTCCTGTCAGTTCTATGTCCTTCAAGGCTTTGGTGTCTGGAACTCTGTGCATCAAGCGCTGGGTCTTGTCAGCTGGCCGGCTGGTATTAACCTTATTCACTGGGCACAGTCTGAACTCTAAAACAGGTTAGTGACTCATGCATTCAGATCATCTTCTATCAGGTTTTCACTGTCACTAACCTGTGTTTCCCAGAGTTACTTGCCTCGGACGCCCTAGCCACTGCTGCTGCAGACCCGCAGCCTGTTGTTGCCTAAATAAATGCCTTTTAAGCTATCCCACTGTCTGTCATGCCATAATATTGGGTCCATCTGTTCTGAATCATTACATTTATTTTTGAACACACAGTTTGAAAGCCTTAACAATATGACATCAGAAAGTAGGGCATTTATGTTACACATATTTTCAAGAGTGGACTGAAGTAAAACATTGTTGTTCCTATTCCTTAATATATGAAACTTTTATTTCCCGTCCAGTAGGCTACAATACCAGTTTAAAAAGCATCTAAAGCAGAGATGTTGGTATCCAGTCCCTGAGGGCCGGTGTCATGTCTGCTTTAAATACACCTGAATTAAAAAATTAGGCCCTTTGCAGGATTCTTATTATATTTGATTAAAATGTGTTGGGGCAGGAATATATCTAAAAGTTGCAGGATAGCGGTCCTGAGGACTTAAGTTTGACCTTCCTGATTTAAAGGCTCATCCTTCAAACTAGAAACCAGTTTGGTGATTCATATTAACTCAGAGATTATCATTGTTGATTATCATTGTAATTATTTAAATAAGTCATTAGGTAATTAAAAGCATAGTTTAGAGTAAAGGTGTGCCAGGAGGAATTTCTCATGTCGGGTACTCAAAAATAATTATTAAACGTTTATTTACTTTGAATACATTTAGACCGAACATGTAGTTTTTGCTCACTGTATTCATGTTTCTTAGTTATTAGCACATACATGTGAACAATAGCGGGACAGAAAGGAAAAAGAGAAAACCATCAAAAGCCCAAAGCAGAACTTTAGAAAGCTTTAAGAGCTGTTAAAAATTACAGCTTTAAACGCTTACAAGGACATTTGAATTCTTGACAAGGATGAAGAAATTAAGTTTTTTAAAACATCCATAGTGTATTGCATCACCAGTAAATCCGACCGTGGTTAAAGAAACTGTTCAGTTCATCAATGGAAAAAAAAAAATCAATGCTTAAATAAACAAATATGCCAAACTGATGACTCCCTCCTGTTCTTTAGCTCAATATCCTTTCATCTTATGCTTCACAGCGCCTCCAGATTTGGCATCACTCTGCTTTCTTTTGGAGTTGGGGCTGGATGATAAGAGCAAAAAAAAATGTTTTTATTGGCCCGTGAACTGAAAACCAGTCAAAAGTACAGCTTCATCCCCAGAAAGATATTATAGACTCATTCTTTATCAACTTCACGCCACCTCTGAAGGATTACATGGGGAAAAGAGGATTGCAGTCCAAGTCCTGCAAGACTAGGATAAGGATTTTAGTTTGGGAGATACCGTCTATTCCAAACAAATTGCCTAGCAAAGAGGAAAGTGTGTGTATGTCTCATACTCTCCTCTTCTCTCTCTCTCTCTCTCTCTCTCGCTTTTTCTCTCATAGAACTGTCTTTGTTTTTTATGAAACACTGAGAACATCTGCAGCAGAGCATTGTGGGAAAAATCTGTTTTGACCACAGCCCTGTGAATTCTCTGTGGTCAAGATCTGAATGCTTTTCCCCATCTTCATTATGCAACGTCTCAACAATTCCTCTGTTTATCACCCTCCCCTCTTTAGCTCCTAATCCCTCCCTAACCCTTCCCTTCCTACTAACCATGTTTTCTTTTCTACATTTTGTTTTACAGTTGGGTAGTATTCAGTGTTGCACCATATTTTCTATTCTGTTACAGCTACAACCACAAAGTATCCTGATTTAGGAGAGGATTTTATGAGCAAAATTAACACAAATGGGACGTTGGACACTTGGTTTTGAATAATTTATAATAAAAGACAAAAACTGCAAAATTCAGTTTTCTGATCAGCATCATGAAGAGTAAGAGGCGCAGCAGAGAAGTCAATGTCAGTGTTAAAAATAGGCTCTGTGTATGCACTTTGACGCTCTATCTCTCCGGTTCTTTTCCCTGAGAGGAGATCACTCAGGCCAAACTCTTTAAATAACACTTCATAACTTATATGTATAAAATAACCAGGAGACATGACAACAGATGCTGATAGAAATTGTAATCTTACTCAGATCAGAGATATTGCTTAAAGTTTACAGAATGTCAGTTGCTCACCTCTGGGCTCCCCTCTCAGGAAGTGGCCCCAATTAACAAAAAAAAGGCATTTTATACATCTCCAGTCTGCCACATCATCACATCATTACATCATACACGTTAGCAGATGAGTAGACATCCATTGTTCCAGCCTTATCAAAATATTACATTTTATTATTGCTGAAGGACCCCGCTTCCATTTAATTTCCAAATCTTTGCCACGTACAGAAAGAAGATTATAACTGTAGTGTTGTTTGAACCCCACAGCTGAATAAAATCCTCCATGTTCTGTGTGGCTCTGTGAAAGTGAATCTCCAGCTTCATT
>NW_015150666.1:347924-373801 GCF_000732505.1 Cyprinodon variegatus
GACCGGAAAGGACACTCGTTTAAAACACGTCAATTAATAACGGAGTAAAAACCAGTGTGTGGTGATGGCACCGTGTAAAATCCTCCACTGGAGATCACCAGTTTGTTTTTTAATTGGAGGCTTGTATAAAGTCCTCCACTTGGGGGCTTTTTCTTAAAGTTTTTCTGCTCAGATGCAGACTGACCGGTTCTGAAGATGTCTTTGGGTAATTGCTTTTGTGCAGCTGTGGTATAGGGCTTTCTGGTGCATATTCGATAAAAAACATTCTCTGTACTGTAGGTCCAGGTTGGAGAGCAGAGGTCCGCTTTGCTCAGGGAAGCAAGGATCCAGGGTCAGGCCAGGAAAGGATTCCGTATGGTTCTGACCCTTGCAGTACGAACAAAGGAGGTCCCTCTCCTTAGCTGACAGCTCTTCTGAAAACGGAGAGTATGGGACAATGACGTACCTATGAAAGCACAACTATTCACCCAAACTGACATATTGCAAGGAGAGCATCACTCAGAAAGGCAATCAATGTGTCCCAGACAACTCTGGAGGAGCTGCAGAGGTCCAAAACTCAGATGAGACTATCAGCAGAAAAGCTTTAAGTTGTACACTCTACAAATATCTTCAAACAAAACCATGCTGAGGCTGCTCTGGTCAGATAAGACCACAACTAAGCTCTTTGAACAACAGGCAAAATGTTTTTTATGTGTCATACAATATTTACAATTCACAACAACCAGAACAAAGGGTTCCTCTGATGAAACATGGCAGTGGCGGCATCATGGTAGTGGAAACTGACCAGAGTTCGTGCACTGCAAAAATGATCTAAAAGTAAGTAGAAATTGCTTGTAATAAGAAAAAGTAAAAATAATAAAATGATATTCACCCTTAATTTGAGTTGGTAAATAAGATTATCTGCCAATGAAGTTAGTATTTTTTATTGATTGATATATTATGCACTTGGAATGCTTATTTAATATGTGAATAGTTTTATTCCATTGGCAAAGATTCTCATTTTGCTGCTTAACTCAAGAAAAAAAATCCTCTTATTTTAAGAAAAAGTGACTCACTTAGATTAAAATTTTTTGCAGTGTGGAGGGGTTAGCTGGAAGCTTATTCAGGGCAATCCTAAAGGAAAACCTGCTAATATATTGACAGGATACCTTAATCCTACAGACAGAGCTGCAATAGAGTGCCTTAGTTTAAATGGGAATGTGAAACACACTTACAAAAATGCTTTTCGTTCACACTGTCCTTCGAAACTATCAGAACGTCAGTGCTTTAGCGAATAAGTGGGCAAAATTTTAGTTTCTATATGTGCAAAAGTCTTACAGACATGCCCCAAATGTGTTGCAGCTATAACTGAGGAGTATTTACTCAGAGGAACTTTGTAGATTTTTACTTCTAAAAAGACATTTTGACAAACCTTGTCTTTCATATATGATATATCAAATTAATTTTGGCTAAATAATGAGCTTAAATGTGAAGAAGTATGACTCCCCTTGTGAGTAGCTTTCTCATGTGTTTGTCCTGAATAGACATCAAATATTTTCCTCCCTCTCCTCCCCACCGTGGCTCCACCTCTCCCACTGACCCCAGCTTTCTAATTGGATCTCATCACCATTTCCTTTCAGTTTTTCCCAGCCAAACTCTCAGGTCTAGAGAAGGACTTTTTATTTTTTTTGGTGTTTTTCTCTTCAACTCACAAACACCATCTGAAGCAGCAAGATTGCACTGAATCCTGGTAAGTTGTTTTACTTCCATCAGGCCGTTAAGAGCTGAAACTAGCAACACATCTGCAAGGTGAATGAACCTAGATGTGCTTTGAGAAAAGAAGTCTGTCCTCCTGATATAAACTGAACAACTGTAAAATATTCTAAGTATTCAGCAGCAAACGGGAAACATGATTGCTCTCTGCCAAACCTTTTTCAATAGCTGTTGCTGTGTGATTTCTGTTTTGCAAACACATGTAATTATTTGCAAATTTTTAGCACAAAGAACTCAAATGATGTAATTACGGTCATATAATCATAATAAGTCCCCATGTCCATTCTGTATTCTTTATCCTTTATACAAAAACAAATAATAAGATATGCCTTTCATTTACAGCAGTGATGTTTTTTTGCTTTTATCTATTTCATAACAACCATTTGCAGGGAATCACTTTTAGTTATCCTAATTAATGCTGAGATTATTAAACAGTATTCTGAGTCATTTTCAGCTCCCCATATGTTGGCGTAAAATGTTCCCAGTATGTCTGGGCTTCGCTTTGCCACCTCATTTCTATTATGGTCTAGTAAACAAACCATTCTATACCCATGTACTTCATATCAGATTTATTATCAGTGTTATAGTTAAATATTTTAATTGATTAGCATAGAAGTTACATGTAATTAAATCTCTTTTTTTAGTACACTTTAAATAGTTTGCACTACACCTTATGCCCAATGGTTATAGTACACTTCTGTTAAAAATGTCAGATTATGACCCCTGAAATAATTAAACTATGAAAAATGACCTGCTGGTTTATGTTAATAGTCCAATTCACATATTTACATCTCTAAGGAGCAAACTGTAATCCGATTACTGATAAATCCTTGAATTTATAAGCTGTCAAAGCCCATATAGTGGTAACCAGAGCAGGTATGGTTTGTTAAAAAGTCCGAACAGAACTTCCTTTGGTAAGTGGCTCCTTTTCATGCCAGGAGAAGGCAATTACATACATTCTAGTTATAAAATTAAAAAACCAAAAGCAGTTTGTTATGGTCCACCTGAACGAACATAGATGATTGATTGGTTAGAATCTTTAAAGGGAAACGCCTTTTTTAACATTAGGCCCTTGATTTTACGTTATTACATCATGTTCTACTCACCCATATGAGTTTTGTGTCATTTGGAGGTGTTCTAAAGATATTCCGTTAGGTTATATCCAAGTAATGTCTTCCTATGGGCAACGAGTTGAAGGCACAAACTAAACTGTTCATAATTTATTCTTTATGGTACGCCAGCATTCATAACATGTAGGCGAATCACTGTCCCCCAGACATCCGCTGTTATATTTTTTATATTTATATTTTTTTAAAACAAAGCGGAGTGTGTATGACGTCATCCGCGCGCCAGACTGGAGTTGTGACAGGCAGCCCGGGCCACAGGCGGCTACGCTCTACCCCTTCTATTCATTCAGCTAGCTAATCTGAATCGTTCAATTCCATTTCGAGAGCGAGATCATCTGTGGTAGTAGCAGTAGACATCTTCCAGGCATGTGAGTAAAACTAGCAGCAGTTCAGTGTACAGGAAGAATGAACGGTAGCCGGCGTGCGTGGATGACATCATACATGTGCCGCTTCTTTTTTAAAAGGTATAAATATGAAAAATATAACCACAGATGTCTGGGGGACAGTGATTCGCCTACATTTTATGAATGCTGGCGTACCATAAAGAATAAATTATGAACAGTTTAGTTTGTGCCTTTAAGTCGTTGCCCATAGGAACTTGGATATAACCTAACGGAATATCTTCAGAACAGCTCCAAATGACACAAAACTCATATGGGTGAATAGAACATGATGCAATAACCTAAAATCAAGGGCCCAATGTAAAAAAAAAAAAAATGGTGTTCCCCTTTAACTTTGCAGCAATAACACATATTGACTATCTGTGGGGGAAAAAAGCAAGTAGCAAGGAGTTAACAGGAAGTCACTCAAACAGGTCTGTAGGTTCTCTTTTTAGTCTCAAGAGATTTAATGTTGCTTAGTTATCTATTCAAACAAGCACAAATGCAGAATTTTCTCTATATGCACCCTCACCTACTGCTGCACTGATTCTCACTTTACTGTTGTTTAAAATTTACTCCTCTTACTGGAAACATTAATCCTTTATCGATATTTGTATTAGTTAAATGAGCTGTATGCATCTGTGATTAACATTATATTTATGATCAATACTTTTTAAAATCCCCTTTTTTATGATTTTATTAGAAACATTCCCTTTTCTAATTATCTGGGGTCTACAGCTGCTCCAACTCTCCAGTGTTTGTCCTCTTGTCTGAGCTCTACTGCTGCCAGGAATGCTGACGTGTGATTCTTCGTCCCACCCTCATTTTTTCCTGACTGTTTCTCTCCAGTTTAGTCTCCCTCCATGCTTCTTTGTGTGCAGATGTTCTGAATGAAACATCCATATTTTAGGCTGTAAAGATGCTGATTTAGCAGTTTGGACTTTTCCTGTAATTTTTGCACACTGCTAACAGTAAATCGAAGTAAATGTTCAGTCGTTAAGTAAAGGATCCAATTTTAGCTGTAGTTAACAGAGTACTTAAGTAATAAAAATGAGGAAAGATTGTTTTTTTAAAGGTCTCAGGGTAGGGCGTGTAGGAGACCCACAAACATGGTGGGGTCAACGTGATTCTGATGGGATGCTTTTCTTTTAAGGGGAGAAGGGAAACTGATCAGAATTAATGGTAAACAATGGACAAACAATAGGCAAGGCAAGGCAAGGCAAGGCAAATTTATTTGTATAGCGCAATACAGTACAAAGACAATGCAAAGTGCTTTACATGATTAAAATATAGGAAAATAAAACAGAAACAAAGCAAGTAGGAAAAAAATAAAAATGCAGAAACAAAAGAGAACATTAAAAACAGTTGGACAAAAGAAAAGAAAAACGTCAAATTAATGATGTTTCAGTTGAACAGTTTAACTAGAACAGTCGAAGGCAATCCTAAACAAATGTGTTTTTAGTCTTGATTTAAAGGAACTCAGGCTTTCGGCACTTTTACAGTTTTCTGGAAGTTTGTTCAAGATAAGTGAAGCATAGGAACTAAATGCTGCTTCTCGATGTTTAGTTCTGGTTCTAGGTATGCAGAGCAGGCTGGAGCCAGAAGACCTGAGTGGTCTAATAGAGAAATTTCACACTGTAAAGGACTTCAAACTGGAACAAAGGTTCATATTCCAGTAGGACAACAACACTAAACCAACAGACTGAGCTACAAAATAACAGTTTACATTAAAAAACAGTTATCTAGAGAAAAGTCCACCAAGAACCAAGACCTTTAAGATTAAGATGTTGTGTCAAGATTTAAAACCTGCCATAGACATAAACCCACTAAGACTGTGATGACTGGAACACATAGTTCTGAAAGGTATTGTGTCAGCAAGGCTGAAAGCAAATGCACTCTCAGTCTCAGCTCAATTAAAAGTTAAAAACCATGAATCATTTCCCACCTAATAATAATTATGCAGAATGCTTTGCTTTGGAAAGCTGTGCAAAATCCCAGTAAACTTGTTAAAGCTTTGTGGCTGTAATGTGACATAATAGGAAGCCCTATAAATGTTGTCTTTAAGGGGTTATTAAAATATCTGAAATCCACAGAATAATATAAAAACTCAGTGAAACACTTAAACAAAACTCCCTACTGAACATTTGAATAAAACAAGAATAGTGAAATCTTCTCTGCAGCATTTTTAACTCTACTGAGTTAATAACCTATCCACATGCAAAAGTAGGACAGAGGAAGTCTGAACTTTAATTTAATCATTTCCTAATAGTCTGTAGGCATGCAGTATTAAACACCCCAGAAGTCATAATTAAAACACGTTAAAAAGAATAAAAACCTGTGACCCATAAATCACCTGTATTAGACTTATGATTTTAATTGATTTTCTTTTGTTTGTTTTTTAAATTGGATGTGCTTAGTTCTACCAAAGGAAATAAAATATATAAATTCAATATCTGGTCAATTATACTTGACAGCAGCTGCAGAGTGTAATTTCATGGGTTCAAATCCAGGTCAGAATTTACGGTGTGAGGTTCTCTCAAATTTCTCCTATGCATGGTGTCTCAGTGCTAGTTCTGCAAAGTGCTGGTGGTGTTTTTAGGGTGTTGTCTATTGATAACCTGGAACTACTGGATCCAAAGACCTGGAATAGGAGGTTCTATAGAGGATGGAAGATTGCATCCTCAGAATTATTTGTCATGTTTTAGTTTGTAAGCTCTACCGCCACAGATACAACACATACCCCACAACATCATACTACCCATACACTCAAATACAAAGTTTTTATCTAAAAAAAAAAAAAAAAAAGTAAGACCTTTTATAACCAAATGCTTAATATTTGTTTGTTTTCCATGAAAAACTCCCCAGCAGCACTCGTTTTAGTAAACAGTTGGAGGTCAGCATATTTCCTTTAGAAGAATCTTCTACATGTTTTATTGGAGTTGTTTTAACTATGATTAATGATGAGCCAATAAAGTTTTCCATTTCAAACTGCCTGACATGTTCATGGACTTTCTTCTACACTAACATGCTCCCTCCTGCTATTATTATCATAAAATTGTATTTAAAATACAATATTTTCTGTGCTCTACTGTTATTTTGTCTAAATATGTTTAAAGCTGTCTGATAGCTCTCATATTAGTGATTAAAACTCTACTTCTTTTCTCTTTAGCCTCTCCAGTGCAATGACCTCACTCCGCCTGTTTGCCTTGTTATATTCCCTCATCGCCATACAAGTCTGTTTTTCCAGCCAGTTGGAAGACAATAAAATCCCACCCAGTCTGTGCACTGGCCACCCTGGCATCCCGGGCTCTCCTGGGGTTCATGGCAGTCCCGGTCAGCCGGGAAGAGATGGAAGAGATGGGAGGGACGCTGCTCCGGGAGAGAAAGGCCAGAAGGGAGACAGGGGGGATCCAGGTACTCCTTTCTGTCTATTACAACCACAGATGATCATCACACTTTTCAGATCGCTCAGAAATTTAAAACATTGTATATTGATTTGCTTTGTATTATATATATATTTCCACATGGTGCATAATTTTAACAAGAGGCAACAGAGTAATAGAAAACCAACAGAACCAGCCATTATGAAAAGCCTGCTTCGTATTCAGTGTAATTAAATTGATCGAAAGAGGTTGTGGCCAAAAAAAAGCAGCAGTGTGGAGTTTGCACAGTAAGAACATACCATGTATGAAACCAGGTGTCCTTTGTTTATGGAGGAAAGCAGCAGATGATGTGCATGCTGGTCAAAGTTCATCTGTCTGAAAATCTCTACAGGTTATTGAATACATTTGCTGTAACGGAAATGATTATTTGCAGAGTTCCAATGCAGTAGTAATTAGAATATGCCAACTTGAATTATGAATATCCACAAAAATGTTATAATACAAAGTCTAAGGGGTTAAAATACTGATGTGTCTACAGAGAAATAGTGTATCTTAAGCACCAAAACCCTTTAAATCACGCCACAGCACAGTGATGGGCAGTGCTGGGGATGCACCTATCGAATACTTTTTGGGGTGAACTAAACATGCTGTTTTCAAGGCGAAACCAAGAAAAACTAAACAAGTGTGGAATGAAGTCCAAATGTCCTGGGCTTTGATTCCCGCTCATAGGTGCCTCTATGCAAACTAGAAAAAAAGAAGCAGGCTCAGACAAAATGGTTTTATAGTTAGATATTAGTGCTATAATTTTTGTGAAAGGTGAGGAATTTTTCTACCCAGTAAATATTGCTTTTGTAAGGAAGAATTTAGACACTATTTTTCAGAGCTACCCAACATGCTTTTCTTCTTGTTTTCTATAGTTAAAATAAAATACAATACATTTTCTTCACCTAATTATCTTAATATATACTTACTATCCCCAGTGCATTTGTGTGTATGGACATGGACGCTTTGCTAAGGATTTTTAGCTTTTCTCATTTTGCATACTCTATTGTTATCCTGCCAACAAATCCCAGTTAAAAAAAGAAAACCATATAAGACTCTGGGTGAAGAGAAGTTTGGGAAGGAGCTGTTAGGTTATTTTCATGAGGACGTCCATTAAAACATATTAACATTTAAAACGTTGAAGAAAGATTTAAGATATCTTTGTCAACTTTAGTGGAAGTTGGTTGAGAACACAAATGCAGAGATAAGGAGGCAGAGATAATTTCTCGCCAATTTTATTAAATTTTTTAAAGATTATACGGCACTAGAAAAAGGGGTATGAGAGCGGCAAAGGACCACAGTTCGGTATTAAACCTGGGTCGGCCACATTGAGCACCGAGGCCTCCGTACATGGGTCGTGTGCGCTAACCACTGCGCCACCAACACGCCCCTTTCTAATTTAGATGTAGATGGTAGCAGAAGCACAAAGAAGAAGAAACTGCAAAGGAGGTGTATATATGGGAGACAGAAAATAATGGGCTAATGAGCTGATAGGGTGCAGGTGTGGATAGAAGTAACTAGAAGGGAGCAAAGGGGAAAGGATAGTTGCACAAGGGGGCAACAGAGAGTAACGCAAGAAATACAACACTGCTTAAATAGAACTAGAAAGCAACTAGAAAGACACAAAATAGAAAAGAAACCAATATAAAAAATAAACGCAGAATGACATAAATCAAAATGTAACTGAAAACTCAAAAATAAACTTAAACAGAAGTCCACAAAGGGCAGAATCATGACTATCTAAGCTTTAAAAAAAATATATATATTTTTTTAAATGTATTTTTTTCTGTTTGCTATGTTCAGTTGGGATGTTAAATAATAATATTCTAAAAGCTTTAAAGTTTGTTTCATTTTAGCTCGTCTATTTATGTGGACTTTTCAGAGAGCCCAAAATGACAGTTTATTTGTTAACTAAGTTTTATAAACAATACAAGTTTTCAGAATAAAGCGCTCATTGAGACAAAAGACAAATAATGATTAGTGTTATTAAATAGATTTATGACATGTTGCATAAACACTACAGCTCTCCATCCCAGATTGCCTACAGGGAAGGGGTTATTTGTGACATATTTGTTTTTTATGAATCATATCTAAATAATATGGGCAGTTAGCAAGCAGATGTGTATTTTATACATATATAAAGAAATGGTTTGTTTAGGCCCAATTTACTCAAAGGAATTAAGAGAAAAGAAATAAAAATAGCTCGAACCATCTGCAGTCTCCCCTACTTCTGCTAGGTAATGTTTTTTTTGGGGAGAGTTGATGATTTCTGTGAGGTTTCGCCTCTCATGTTTATACTCCTTTTCATTTCCAGGTGAGACGGGGATGCGAGGCCTAACTGGAGATAAAGGTTACACTGGAGAAAAAGGGGAGAGGGGCCAGCCAGGAGAGTGTGCAGTGGCTCCTAAATCAGCTTTCAGTGTCAAACTGTCTCAGGGTCAGTCTTTACCTCAAAATGTTGGCGATGCCGTCATCTTTGACACAATCCTCCTCAACGAACAGGGGGATTACAACACAGAGACAGGACGCTTTACCTGCAAAGTCCCTGGAGTCTACTACTTTGCGGTGCACGCCACTGTGTATCGCGCCAGCCTGCAGTTTGACCTGATGAAGAACGGTCATGCTGTGGCGTCTTACTTTCAGTTTTATGGCAACTGGCCCAAACCGGCATCTCTGTCTGGCGGCTCACTGCTGCACCTCGTCCCCAGCGACCAGGTGTGGGTCCAGGTGGCTCTTACAGAGTATAATGGGTTTTATTCTAGCACCAAGACTGACAGCACTTTCACTGGCTTTCTTGTCTACTCAGACTGGAAAAACTCTGCTGTTTTTGCATGAGGTGTCTGTAAAACATTCATAAAGCAATCCCACAGAGGCAGATGAAAAACAAACTCCTTTAGCCTTTCCTTTATTGCTTTTTGTGGTTGAGGAGCTCTGTATAAAGTTGAAGGAATTAGCTGAAACAGCTGCAGTATTTCTGTGTTTAACTTGTATATATCTACAGATGATGTGTCAAAGACGCTGAATATTTCTGTTTGTTCTGAATCTGCTAAACACTTCAATTGGTGACATTTATTTCTTCTCACAGATGTTGCACATTGGCTTCTGGATAGACGCCGGCCTTAGATTCAAGTAGCTGTCATGTCATCGCTGCACTGTGTGCAGTGAAACATTAATAAATCTGCAGACCACATAAAAGCCTCTCAAATTTTTGGCCAGATTTTAGGGGAGAAAGTGAAAAAGGAAAATAATTTTCTGAGTCATTTTAGTATAACATAAGCACAGCAGGTCTCTGAATGCTTTTGTTTGCAAACTCAAACCTTTCCCGACTCCAATCAGCAGATTTCTCTGTCTGTTCTGGTTTATTTCCAGAATATAAAACAAAAAGTTCAGCTTGACTTAATAACAGATAATTCTTTACTCTTGTAACCTAACTATAGGTTTCCACAAATGTTTTCTGTTATTCTGTTTTCTTTTTATCATATTATCAAGACTTCTCCAATGTCCTTTCATATGGAAGACCTAGAGAGTCATTGAAACAGGAAAAACAGCCACTTCAAATGTAACATTTAAATCATGCTATTTGAAAAGAATTTTCTAATTGTATTTTCTTCTAATTGTAAGTTTTGTATTTATTAATTTGCAGCACACTAAGGGTCATGGAAATGTTAAATGGAGAGGGGAGAGCAAAAGGAAAATGCAATTTCCAAAAGGATTTGAAAATGGAAGATGAAAAAGAAATGAAAAGAGGAATTATCTTTTATAAATGTATGATTAGGAGAGGTATTTATAATCAGATTTATGAATTTAGTTTTTTAATATTCATTTAGAAATAAGAATACCTTTCTAAAAATACATTTACAAATTCCAGCATTTAATATTGGATTATTAAATACAATTTACAACTCATCTTTAAGAATTAAAATTAAAATGCATAATTAGAAAATGCTTTGAAAATGGATTTCAAGTTGCATGATTTAAATGTTACATTTGAAATTACTGTTTTTCTTTACAGGGACACTCTTGGTCTTCCGTATTTTTTACCATCCTGGAATAAGAATCTACTTCCCGACTTTAAGGTATTCAAAGCGCAGAGGCTTGACTTTGTACTAAATCTAAAAAATAAACTCATATCAGCATTCTTAGCACCTGAACTCACCTACATATCTCCATATATGACCCGGCTCCTGATTATGTGTCTCAGCTTTAAACCAAACACACAGAGACTCATAGTCCTCCATACAAAAGTCAGAATATCTGTGTTAAAAACTAAGGGGTCTTCATCATGTGGCTCCTCAACCAGTGAACTGTTGAGCTCTGCAACGTGACTCTGTGGAGTGATTAAAAAAACTAACGAAAATCACTTTTCCTCTATACTCTCATAATGTTATGCATTTATGTTGTAAATGCATTTTGTTGAACTATTTTGAACAGCTTATATTATACAGAGCTTTGTCTCTGAAAGGTGCTTTCTAAATTTGGGATAATCAGGTCCGTTCTTTGTTCTCTGGTGCAGAATTAAAAAAGGAAGAAGCCATTACAAAACTGTTCCCACAAAGTTGGTGGCATAAAACTGTGGCCTATGTGCTCATCATCTGTTGACCTCATTGTACAGTACAGATCACACGCTACTAAGATACCACACTAGGGTTTCACTGAGATCTTGAAATCAACCCATTCTTTCACTGGCGTATGATTTATAGTCCACATGCTAAGATGCTGGATTCTATACAACTTCGAAGTGTTAAGAAGACTCCAGGGAAAATGGAGCTCTAGAGATCACAGCTCCAAAAGCTATTGTGACAGTTTTTCAGCTTTCTAGAAATGTTCCCCTTAGAGAGAAATCACCAGTCAGACATTAGTTATCTCAACTTCAGCCTCTGAAAACACTCCATCCAGCCATCCTACTGATTTTCCAGATGATCAACTTAAAACAAACTTGAAACATCTTTATGAGCCAATATTTAAATTACAAGTATTTAAGGATAACTGTATAATTTGACTCATGTTGTGTTAATTTAAAGTTAAATCATTTAAAATTACATTCGATTTAAAATACATGTTAATCTATCAATAATTTATCAATTTTAATGTGACTTTTTTACACATTAACAAGATCAAAAAGTATTTCTCTCTGAGTTTTATTACTAAAGCAGAGGACTGCCGAAACAAATACAGAAAAAGGGAACAAATTTATTTTCCACTGGATTTATTCTGTTTTTAATGGTTCCACCATTTCACCATAACTTCCCGGACCAATGAGTTGCTTTTCAACTCTGTCAGCTGCTTGACGTAAAACATTTTTCTGTCTCTTTCCAGCAGTAAACAATATTTATATAAATAGACAACTGTTTATGTAGATAGTTCGACTGTAATAAAATGTAATCATGCTGTTAACACAGATGACATCAGGTGAATATTATCCTTATTTCTCTCTTTAACACTCCCAACCATAGTTTAGGTAGAAATATGTGCTTATAATCCTTCCCTGCTGGGCCAAAAGGAACTTAATCAATCTCTCTTTGGCATCAGTCACTTATTTCCATTGGTTCACAGCCTGCAAAGTTCTCTGGAAATGTCACGTCACTGCCTGAAGTACAGGCCAGGATGGGTGTCTGGTTGAATGTAAGGTGATACTCTAACTCCTGGATTGAAATCTAAGGGTATAAATGATGAAAAGGCAATCTGTTTTTATAAATAACAGGCTCACAGTAAACTCAGGAAAGAACCTCACAGATACTGGAATCAGATTTCCTTAGAGCTGAATATTACCGTCACAAACCTTTTTTATACGAGACTGAATGAAAAAAACAACCACCAGCTGCATGGTTTTAAATTATATTAATCTGTGTCCTTACGTAATAATCCTGAGGTTTCTGCTCATAAACATCTTTGCCAGCTGCAGCTTTTCAACATATTTCAGTTGCTCAGATTCATTGGGAAACTTTCTTCTTCTCATTATTCTTTATTAATAAACCAATTCTTCCAAGTTTTAATTTTTTGCCAGCAGTCGAGGTAAAAACTCCCCTTTATCAGGAAAAAACCCTCAGAAGAACTGGCTCCAGCAGACAAACACACACAAAGCAACAAAGCAGGGATCTAAGAGAACTTTAATTCCTGTTGTGTCTCTAACTTTGAGAGAAACCCAGTTAAACATGTGAGCTCTGAATGACCAACCTTCCATTTTTTAAACAAAAAAGATATTTCCAGTCCCTAATAAATGCTGTATCTGTGGATAAAGAAGGAAACAAGATGTAAACATAAGCCTTTGTTGGAGACATTCCCTCCTGAGGGGCTGATCCCACTTTTGTTGATATTTAACTTGTCAAAAGATTATTTTTTTTTTTGGTGAATTTAAAACTTACATCATTCAATCACATCATTAAACTATACAATTTTTTAAAACAACACATTAAAAAAACTCATTGCACCCTGGTTGAACATTAAACTGATCTAAATAAAGAATATATAACAGTTTGAGAGATAAAGAAATCTTATATATAGACCATTCAAACATTTTAATTTTATACGCAACTTCATTTATTTTATTACCTCGGTTCTTTAACTTGATAAGGATGAAAAACAAACATGTTTAATTTGTTTGTTTGTCAAATATTGTGTAAGATTAGAATCTGATACCAGACCCCTCCTTTCAAAAAGAAAACAGAAACATTTTAAAGATAGAAATCTGGTCTTAATTTAGGGTGTGTTAAACAACTGTTTCAAAGTTGATTTTAAAAGATGCATTTAGTCTGATAAACAAGCCTGTTGGGGAAACATTTAATCTGACTGTTTGGGGGCATAGTTTATTTTTCCTTCCCACTCTGTTGACTTATTCCCTGTTCGTAGCACTGCTTTGTTCAGCAGGTGGCAGTGTTGTACCACTGCTGGGCAACTAAATCACCTCATGGAAAAAAAGGGCAATCATCATCAAGCATGTCTAGACATAAGCAAAGCAGATATTTGTGACTTTATGATTAATATTACAGCAGAAGTTCAAAACAAACTCTAGCTAGATTAAAACTCTGATTGGTGAATCTCAATTTATGTGGTCATTTTAGTACGGTCAAAAAAGTTTGACTAAAATAGAGATGAATAGTTTCTTTTTTGCAGCAAGCCTTTTATTTAGATACTTTTAGAAAAAAAAGGAGTGACTCTATGCATTGTTAAACAAACTGTTGATAAGCAGAAGGGTTAAATGTCAAATAGCTGCAATGATGTACATATAAATGACTGTAAATGAGAGTTTTCAGCTTTTCCACTGAGCAGACAGGTCAGGAAGATGACCTCTCCAACTCCGTCTACTTGCTTTAAATGCATGAAAGCCCATATAACATTGAGACTATAAAGTATATATATATATATATGTTTAATGGGGTTTTAAATGCAGCAGAAATATGAATATACTACTTCAGCCACTGGATTTAGGATAATTTATCCATCAATAACATCTAAAAATGTATAAATCAATTGCTTTGGAAATACTTTAACTGGAAGCACATAAGTACATAAATACATTGGTAAGAAAGAATCACTTAAATGACATTTCAGTCTTTTTTATATTGAAATATTGGTGTGATTAAACTGTTTCGTTAACCAGCAACAATTATTCATTAACTAAATAATTAGAGTTTAATGTCACTTTTTGGTGGATTGATCACATAAACATAATCTAATGTGATCATTCCAGATTACATGTGACCTGATCTGGACTGCAGACATGTTCAGGGGAACATGATTATCCCAAATGATCCTAAATGATCCTAAATGAAGGAATTTAACTGTTTTGGTCGGGAATCAAAAAGTAAATTCCTGCCCTGAAGCTGCAGTCAGGTTTTAGATCAATGAGATATGAAACTGCTGAGGGCTCTTTGTTTGGCTTTTAACATGTGATTCAACCCGTATTATGCTAAGGATATTGTAAATACCACATCAAGTTGTTAACTTCAAAAAAACATAAAAAATTGGAAATTATTGTGGCATTTATTGTGCCTAAAAGAGCAGCAATAGATATGATTCTGGTTTCTGGAGACAATGGTGAACATGTATGTATTTTAAATGCGTTTTTAATCTGCAAACTATCATTATTTTATATGGACCTTTTTTTTATTACTGGTAAACAGGGATTTTATTCGATGTCAGATATATGAATGAAATTCTCTTTAAATGCTACAGTGACTTGTCACTTCCTCTGTTCATGTTCTATAGTATAAATTGTTAATATTGGAAACCCCCAAAAAAAAGACTTTGTATGGGATTAGATTTTATTTTATAAACAGAACTTTTCAACAAAGAGGTTGTGTAGGTAGGATCCATTAAAAGGCACCAAGCCTTTATAGATTTAATGAGCTTTCAGGTGATACTCTTGTGGGAAACTGATGAGAAATGTAAGCTGGCCTGCAGCATTTCTGCAGAGGCAGGTTGTCGAAAATAGGGATTCCAACAAGTGAAGATTACGTCCCAATCATGCGTCTATGAGATCGGTACAGTAACATGACAGAATTATTGTAATTTGGATTTGCAGAATAGAAAATGCTTAAATTACAGGGATTTTTATAATAGAAAATAGTCGTTATACATTTATAACTGATGCTCATCCATCCATCCCCCAAAAACGGAAACAGACACTATTTTGATGCTGTCAAATTGGTTTCTTTGCATGGACTGTAAAGCATGACTCAAACATTTTAGATAAAATCAAAAAGCTATCTTCCATTCTCCTTTTCTGAAATAGCTTTTTGATTTCTGTTTGGGGTCATTGTCCTGGTTTCAACCAGCTAGCTGTTGATAAAACATAAAGTTGGAGAATTTCAGCAGTTCTACAGCATTTCCAGGCCAAGGACCCCCAAACTGATATGTAGATGGAGCAGGGACCCCTTAATTATATATTGTAGGAAACGGTGTTATATCAAACTGATCCTATAGTCACTCTATTACAAATGGAGTAATATAACAAAAGCAATTTCTCCCCGGGATTATTAAATTATTTCTGATTCTGATTCCTGGTTGATGGGACAGGTGTTGTGAATGAAACGGTGCCCAGCTTTAAAGAGCTCCTGTGTGTCGCTGAATGTGAGCATTGATGACTGAAAGACATCTTCTGCCTCCATTTATCTCTTTACTTCAGTGTGTTGAATTCATGTTAATGAGTATTTCGATTAGTGGAAAAAATTGCAGGGGGGGATATAAAAAAAAAGTCTAATCAACCAAAACTTGTGCAACCCCCATGCAGAACCTCCGTGGACCCCCTAGGGGTCGCGGACCCCCTGTTGAAGACCTACGCTCTGCAATATCATAACCCACAACATTTCCCATCACATCAAGCATCTCTGAAAGGATTGGCCCTAATGGATTCAATCAAACCAGGCATAAACTCAGTCTAAACTGGTTTAGACCATGTTTATTCAGGATGCAGAAACTATGTCAGTGGTAAACAATTCTTTATAAATAAGTAATTTAAAAAAATGATCATGTTGAATGCGACTGAGATTTCCCACATATTTCCCATCCCAAAACAGGAGTCAGAGGGCAGAGGTTGAATCCCTAAAGTATAAAGCTCTCTTTAGTTGTAGCTGCTTCCTGCTGTTCTCCTGACACTAAACTTCCTCTCTTCTGTTAAACTTGCTGACGCTGGAATAAAGCCATGGCTGCTTTTCATCACTGAGGGTTTGCTGAATCAATGATTACTGAAAGAGTTGATAATCAATCAGCTGTGTGCTTTAACAACACCAACAGGATTTACATCCAGTCATTTTTATCTTCTAAGATGATAATTGCATTGCTGCAAACGTGGTTCATGATGTTAGCGTTGTGTTTAACGGGAACCAGAATGATTAAAACCACAAGGCTTTGATGTATTGTAATATATATGACCATAATCAGCCCCCCCCCCTGTTCTCGCGCCCCGCTGCCTTCCTGCAGCTCCTTATTCACATTCTTCCACAGAGCAATCCCCTTATCTCTGCAGATGGGAGACATGAAAGCTGAGCCGTCTCTGGACTCAAGTGTTTCTCTGTCCTCGGTATCAGATGTGTTCACAAGTGAAAGGGTTCTGTGATCTCATCTGTCCGTCGCCTCTGTGTAGATATATAAATCCATCCGAGCTTCTAAACGCTTCAAAATCTCACAGCATAAAAGCTGTCTGGTTTTCAGACATGTTCAAAATGTGTTTTTATTCTTCAATCAATAGGAAGTCGTAGATCAAAGCAAAGATTAATGCTCTATTATGTTTTTTTCCCAGTTAGTAATTACACTTTGATCTGGACTAAAATGCTGACCCTTCATGATTTTTTATAAAAAGTCCCTTTTCTTATCTTACAATTTAAGATGACCAAATGGGATGAAACTGATATTTTTTTTTCTGTTAGGGCTCTTTAAAATTAAAAACAAAGAGATACCTTTTTTGTGAGGCATTGCATCGTGTGAAAAACAACTTCCCTATTATTGAAATCAAATGGACCACTAAGTTTCTGCATCCTTTTTCACACAATCAGCTCTGATGAGAGTTTTCAGCAGCTGTAAACACATTACGAATTAACTGGTAAGTTCCCGCACAGTTAGTTTTAATGACTTGAAATCAGCCACCGAGTACATCGATAGGCTGTTGTGGTGTTTTGCTCAACAAAAAGCTTATTTTACAGTAGTTTAACATTAGCATTTAAGGTCCTGCAGGGAGCTGTATGGGTAAAATGATCACAGAGGAAGTTTGGGCATCAGATCAGGACACATCCTTTGGGAGGTTATTAACGGTACGTCTCCTGTAGCAGAACAAGAGCTTAGTGAAGGTTCTCCACATTATCTAGACACTTATAACCAAAAACATCAATGCTTTTATCAATGAATGGGGAAGCATAAATGGTCTGAAACCTTTTACCCATAAAAATAATAAAAAAGAAAATCAGCAAACTAAGGTCTACATGGGGATTTAGCTCCTTTACTCTGATATACGGTACCTAAATGAATTTCAGTGAAACCTTTTTTGAAGATTGCCAGAAAAGGAGAAAAGTGAAATTCCTGGTAAAGCCCTCCTTGTGCCTAAACACAGTGGTGGCAGAATGATGCTATAGGAATAATTTCATTAGAAGGGACAGGGACACTTATCAGAGTTGATGCTAAATACTGAGAAATGGTGGAAAAAATCCTATAAGAGGAAAAAAAAAAAGGAGATCCAAAAATCAATGGAGGCTTAGAAACCAAACAGAAGTTTAAGCCTTAAACTAAAAAAGAGAAAAGATTCGGATCAAAGGATACTCAGGATTTCTGATGAAATAGAAAATCTGTCTGAGCTTGAGCTCTCTAGTAACTGCAAATGCAACATAAGAAAAAATAAATAAACCACTTAAGAGAGATATATACTCGGCAGGAAAGTGGAGGCATCCTCTGGATTGGGAACCTTTTCCTTTGCTTTCCATTTTAAGAAAAGCAGCAGAATTTATCTACAGATAAAAAGGAGCAGTTGATTTGCAGAATTTGCAATCTTATGTTTGCGTCTGAGCGTGTAGCTCTAAATATGTCTAACAGGCTGATGAAAAAAAAAATGACAGTTTGTTTAGTTTCTTGTTTTATTATGAACCATCCAGTTACACAGCAGCCATCTTGTTTTAAAAAAACAACAACAAAACAACCCACATTGCATTCAGATATCCCAGTCATGTAAATCCCAACTGTTCATACAGTGAAATCGTTCTGGTCAGAGCAACAGATAACAGTCATGTGAGCTGTTTTCAGTCCACTTCAACAAGGAATGCCATCAGTGTTTAGGAAATACCTGAGAGGAGCAGCTTAGGATGACAACAGGCTCATTAACAAGAGACATTCAGAGCTTATGCTTATAAAGAGAAGGCTTAAATCAGGCTGTCACACTGAGCAGCAACTACTGTGTAAAAAATGAAAATTGGCCACGTTTCAGCCCTGATCCCACCACACCCACAATTAATAACACTTCAACATCTGGAGTCAAAGACATCTGTAAACCTTCAACAGATCAATAGGAACATCTCTGATATGTTCAACATTTCAGAGAGCAACAACTGAGCAGCTAAAGCAAGCTAAAAAAGGGAAACCTTATTAGTTTATGGTCCTATTTTCCTCCCCTGAACATCACAAATCTTTTTTCATCACAGTTTTAGGGGAAAGGAAAAACCATTTATAGATTATTTTGTTGGTGACCGTAATAAAACACCTCAGATGGAAGACTGGGCAAAGCCCCAATAATAGACAGAACAACAGGAAATAAAGCTCTGGGCTGATGGTAAACAGAAGGTTGAACAATGCAACCCACAGAAAAATGTTAAAAGGCAATAGTTTCGGACTTTTGCAGAAAAGTAGTGTTGCGCTAATATGACACAGCTTTGCACGGCGTTCTAAGACTCAGCGATGCAGGAGAGGATGATAATAATGCATCTAATAGTGAGAAACCGTCTTTCGATCAGATGTAACAGCACTTTTCTGAACCATAACTGGAGTCTTTGTCCAAACCTTTGATTCTGTGCATGTTTTGGAGATCAGATCTTAAATATCATATTCAGAGGACTTTGCTGGAAGTAAAATGCATGACTGGTCCTCAGATGGAAATGGAAATATCACAGATTACAGAGAGAAAGGGACAAAAAAAAAAAGATCTCCTTAATGGTAAAACACAACTGTTATAATTTTTAAAATGCGGTAATTATGATAATAGGATTTAAATCTTAGCTAAGATTAGCAAAAGAAAACTTGGTACTTCATTTAAAGGATGCAACATCTGAAACAAGCGTATTAAATATTTTATGGGAGGAATTTGACATTTTTCTCTGTTAGTCTCCAACAAAGCTCTGCCTAAAAAACTTTCAAAAAACATGAAATTTTCTTTTGAACTCCAGAGCACCTTTTAAAATAAAAATACATTTCTTCAGTGTTAGAAGACAAAAAAAAAACAAAAAAAAACTTGGAAATGTTATTTTGGGGCTTTAAGGAAAAGAAATGGAAAACATCCCCAAATGTGACAATGAATTCCCCTGTATGGTGTTAAACACTTTAAGGCTTCGGGGCTGGCTCATCGCTGCGTGGAATCAGTGGCGTCTCTTAGAGATAGACGTCCATGGTGTTCAGGATCATGTGGCGGCACAGGGGGCAGTTCTGCTGGTAGATCGGCTGCCTCAGAAGGATGTTGGTGCAGTCCCTACACAGGCAAAGGTGTCTGCACGGCAGCAGCACCACCGTCTTGATGCAGTCCTGACAGATAACGCACTTTTTCCTCTCCTCCTGCTCTTTTAACAGAGTAAGCAGACTCTCAGCAGGCAGAGGTTTACCGTCTTTCCCTAAAGACGGCGACATCTTTAGTGGTCTGTCTGCACTACATGAAGGTAGATCCCCGGGCTCCTGTTGGAGTCTGTCTCTACCATCTGGTGGGTCCCGTCGCTCCTCTCCGGTGTCGCCGTCACCTCTCACTCGGTTGGCGTTATCCCGTTGGAGCGCTGTCCTCAGCACCAGGCCCAGCAGGCTGCGATGATGAGACAGCTGAAGCCAAAATCTTCTCTCCAGCAGGTAGAGCTGCTGAAGCCTCTGGTGCAGGAGCTGCAAATTACGCTGAAGAACATCCGGGGTCCTCCACAGGGCTGAGGTGAACCGCCAAAGAGCCCGATACAGTCTTCTCAGAGCAGGGAAGGAGTTCACGTAAACCAAAATGTGCACAGCTGCTTGTCGGCTCAGTCTGGGGTTCAGGTAGGCGGTGGTCAACAGGGCGATGGTGACGGTAAGCAGGAGGCCATAGATGTTCAGGATGAAGATGGAGATGAACATCTGGACAAGGGAGGCGATGAAATCCAGAAGCAGCTTACAGGGAGACCACAGGAAGGCAGACGTTCCGACCAGACTGCTGTACAGGAAGGTGAAGAAGGTGAGGGCGAACTCCAGCACCTTCTGCAGCGGACTGGACACCGTCTGCCACACACCCACAGCCGCCAGGTAGACATTCTGGGTGGCAATCAGTGCAAAGTTCACCACCGTGTTAGTGAAGTAAACCACCAAGCTGACAGCGATGCCACAACCCTCCAACACAGACACCAGACCCCTGCACAGGTGATCCTTCCCACGCAGCAGGACGTGCATGGACAGGTAGCCCACCATCTTCAGACTCTCCAGGAGCCCCTCCAGAGCCAGAGCCAGGCTGCCCAGCATGCTGAGCGTCCAATGGGCCAGGTTTGATGTTGTCTCTGCCATGTACATGGCAGAGAACAGGGTGAGGTCCCCAACATGCAGAAGCAGGTTGAGGATCAGGGTGGGGAGGTTGGTGATAAAGGCAATGATTGTTAGGAGGGTCCTCACCACGGTGTGGACGATCAGAAAGTTCAGGTCCAACAGTAAAGCTGCCACATCCAGGCATTTCCCAACTGTGGATATCACAAAGTTCACCAAACCCATGGTGCTTCCTGCTGAGATTAGCCTGCTACTTCTCCCTGCTCAGAGGTCGCAGCAAAGCACATAGTGGTTACTCAGTGAAATAACCGTCACATCTTCTGCGGTCCGTTGCTTCTGCGTTATCAAATAAACCGTTAGTATATAACTTCTTATCATTTAACACTAAATCCCTGCTTTCATGGCTTCTGCTGACTGAAAGGACAGGATAGCATCACAAACACACGCGCTTACAGGAGCGGATGTTTGGTTTCAAACGGTCCGATCAAACTTCCGCTCATTTTCCTGGTTTCGTTTTTGCTCCGTGGTTCAAAGAAGATCCAGAAAGGCTCCCAGAGTGAAACGGAAAAGTCACGGAGAATTCACTGCGTGGAAATGTGTCGTACGAAACCAGATTAAATGATAAAAAATGAATAATAACAACGCAAAAAGATGTGAGGAGTTTATCATCCACGCAGCCATTTTTGTTTTGGTCACACGTCAGCTGACTGGATGGGAATTTCGACTGCTTCTCGGGATCTGGTTCATGTGAACCAGATCTTTAAAAGAACCGATTCTTTCAGCTCCGAAACATCCCTGGAACGGAAGTATTATAATGTAATAAAACTTTAGTAGGGGAGAGCGAGGTAAAGTAAGACACTGGGTAATGTGAGACAACCCCTGTATCTAGGCAACAGAACACATTTGTACGGTGGCTGAGAAGTGCAAAACACATTTACAATTCAAAAACACATTAACAAATAAAAAACAAAATAACATTTGAAGAAACAAAATTATATTTTATGAAACAAATGTATTTTTGAAAAAAAGTTTACAATTTTAAAAACAAATTTACATTTTAGCAAACAAATTTACATTAACAAATAAAAAACAAAATAACATTTGAAGAAACAAAATTATATTTTATGACACAAATGTATTTTTGAAAAAAAGTTTACAATTTTAAAAACAAATTTACATTTTAGCAAACAAATTTACATTTTAGGAAACAAATTCACATTTTAAATAAGTTAGATTTTAGGTGAGAGAAAGTTTCATTTTACAGAAAAAAAAATACATTATAGGGAAACAAATTTACATCTAAAGGTCTGCGTATGGTTTGTGAGTTAGACACAGTTACATTAAAAAATCTAGCCAAGCAAAAAATAGACATTAGGCATACGTATGTGTAAACAATACCAACAACTAAAGAAAAACTATGGGATGCATTAGATATGCTATATTTAGCTCTTTATAGCCTGGACCTGTCATGTTTGGCTTCAGGTGCCTAACCCACATGCAGAACACTCCGAGACAGGATAAAAGTTCAAAGGTTTATTTAGAAGATGGAATACAATAAATAAACAGATCCCAAGGGGAACTCGTCTGGTCACGAGTGGATTCTGAAATGCACACAGAGTTACAGGTCCAGGACTGGTCACGAGTGGGTTCACTGCAGAGGGGGACAGAGGAGTTAGTGGAGGTCCAGGTAATTTGCAGGATGAGAGTGTGCAGGGCTGAGTTGAGCTGAGGGAGTTGAGGGTCCAGAGGCTGTCGGCAGGCTGAGGGCTAGGCGGAGGCAGAGCTTAGGTTTGAGTGTTGGCAGATTACCAATTAGAGTTTCCCTTCCGGTTTCTTCAGAGAGCGGGCAGGCAGGTCTTTGACAGGAATAGTTTTCCAGGGTTCTTCAGAGAACTGACAGGCAGATTACCGGCAGAGTTACTCTTCTGGGTTTCAGGTTTCAGACAGGTTCAATCTAGGAAGCAGAGAGGAGAAAACAGATCAGGTTCAGGTTCTGGTTTTCAGGGAGTCAGAGATTCAGACAGGCAGGTCGGCTCAGGCTTGCTAACAGTAACTGGCAAACACTCTGGCACTGGAGAGAAGTCCTCTGCCTCCTTAAATACAGATCTCCTGATGAGCAGATGTACCACAGGTGGTTGCAATCAGCTCCGGCTCCAGGAGATCTAGTATGCCCTCTGGTGGAGAAAGTGGACAGACCTCCAGATCCCAACAGGACCATGGAATGATTTTCAGTAAATTGCATTTTTTTCAAACTAGAATTGCCATTGAACTTTCTGACACATGAAAAAAAAAGAAAAAACATACATTTTGTAGAGGTTGAAATATATAAGCTGTTTCCATCATTTGTGATCCAATAGCCGTTTCTGTGATATCTTTGATAGATTTTTTTTTAACAGTAAACATGTGTGATTGTGTAAGTCATGGTTTTCAAGAACAAAACCCTCACACTGATGAGGTCTCATCTCTCCGTCTGTTCATCTGTCCATCCGTTGCCAACCTGCCTTATTTTTTTTTTTTATTAAGTAATGTATTTAATTAATTTCTAGCACAACCCCTGAAATTACACCTATTACACCTTATGAGCAACAAGGTAGTCCATGAATAGAGGACAGAGGCCTCTGAATGGCTGATATGTCAAAGAAACCATTGAATTTAGTAAAAAAAAACACCTTTTAAACAGCTGTCCGCGATAATAACGACTATATGACGGGGTAAGAAGCAAGACCTATTCAAAAAAAAAAAAAAAAAATCCCTTATTGCCACAGAATAGTTGGAACTTACACACAAATTTTCTTACTGAGATGTGATTAGTGTTACTAAGATGGCTTTCTGTACAAATAGGTTTGGTAAAATATACTACATGAAAAAAAGGAATCTGCACAAAGGATTAAACTTGTGCATTTGAACAATTTTATAAGGTTAATTTCCCACTGATATTATAGCTAAGTAGTACATCCATGTATTGTCGCATTGCATTAGCAGCTCTTGTGACAATGCAGCAGAAAAAAACTTTAAAGCTTAGAACAATATCAACTGTAGGCCACTTCTTTCATTGTTTAAACCTCAGCACTGAGTTTTTCCTCCTTACAGCAGGAAACTGATACGATCATGGGAAATCCCGTTTGGGACCTCTGCATATATAACAAAGAGCAATTGTTTTTATTCCCAACGATGCCAACAGGAATGCATAAGAAGGGTAGTCAAAGCTATAAAAAGGTGATACATTTCTATGTCAGTGACCTGAAGTTTTAAGTCCTGATCTTTTTATGGTATCCATCCTTGTGGACCGTAGGCAGGCCAGCAGTCGGCTTCCTCCATTTGTTTTCTGTTCAACTAAATCCTTCCTCTCTAAAAAGACTTAAAGCATCTTTTGTCTTAAACCATCAGCATTTTTTTTTTTACATTTACTGAATACCATATATGATTTACTCTGTACAAATGTGATGAGAGTACAAAAATCAGCAAATAACACTTTTTAATATATGAAAAAACATGTTAATGATTCACATGATTTTTTCCCCATAAATACCTGTTTAAGTTTTTAATCCACACTTTTATGATTGAAAGCTTGTCATTTTGTGCTGTAAAAAAAAAATGTAAAGATGTGAAAAAAAAAAACTTGCAACACATTTAATGTCAGGATGAAAAGGAGACTGTTGGACAAACTGTCTAACTTGTGAGCCAAATACAAAGAGCAAAGGATGAGTAATTTACTACATTTAGATGTTTTACCCACTGAGACACTTCCACTTCAGTGAGGAGGACATCCTCTTCTTTGTCTGTTCCTCAGCTTCCTACAGATGACTGATGACATCAGTTACAGTGATAATGGACAGTCTAGTTGGCTGTGTGGACAAAATGACTTGTAACTGTATTTTTTAGTCCTTGGAGTTTTTCATGCCACTATTACCTTTGATATAAAGTCATAGATCAACACCTTTATAGGCATCATTGTAAAGTGGATTGAAAATGATATGTTTTGTAATGACAAAATAAAATCGAACATGTTTTTGTGTTAAAATGGACCATCCGTTGTGATCTGCTATGAAGAACCCCCTTTAAATTTGCTGCCTTTGCTGCAGGTTTTTAAATCTATGTCCTCAACTTGGCATAACTAAAGACATTATTATATATATTGTTGTTTTTAAACAGCTGTAGCTGTTAGGCTCAAAAGAATAGGACCCAGTATTCAAGGTATAGGCAGTTAGTTTTATCAAAATGTATTTTAAAGACAGAACTGCAGTGAACTGTGTCGGCATCTAAGGTAGGAACCTCTGCAGGAGGAGACAGCAGGTTAGTGATCGTGTCTATCTGGCGGAGGATCATAATGAATGTGTGAGTCACTAACCTGGTCTTATAGTTCAGTTCGAGCCCAGGGGAAGAAGTAGGTTCCAGCCGGTCGGCTGCCAATGAGACATGATGGGCGGCGCCCAGAGAGTCACAGCTGCTGAAGCCCCGCAAGCTGGAGGAAAGGCAGGAGACCAGAACCCAGCAGATGAAGGAAGGCAGGATAATTCAGAGGGTGAAACCAAAGATGATGTCAGAGCCATGATGTCAGAGCCATGGTAGGTTTTCAGAGTCAGGAGATCAGAGGTCCAAAGAGGTGCCGGAGAGAAATCCAGAATAGAGTCGGGAAACAGTTCCACGTTCAGTTAACAGCCAGGCAAATAATGGGCAGGAGTCCGAGGACAGGTCAGGCAAACAGATCAGAACGGGGACGGGCAGGCTCAGAGGTTCAAGATAAGACAATTAGAAACACAGGTATGCCAGAGAACTATAACCACAGGCTTAAACAATCTGGCGCTGATGGCTGGTCTGAAGGCAGGTTAAATAGAGCGGTAATAAGAACTGGGCAGAGATAAGCAGGTGATAGACATAATTAACTAGTCCAATCAAATTCTGAATTCTAAATGGGGTTTCAGGTCTTCGAGCCACTTTAACACTAAGGGCCGGATCTATCAAAGGTTTGCGTGTATAAAAACGTGAGCTATTTCACTGCGCACGCTAAAAAATGTACAAAC
>NW_015150666.1:375656-379830 GCF_000732505.1 Cyprinodon variegatus
TTATTATTATTATTATTATTATTATTATTATTATTACCTCTGTCTGATGATTAGATTATTGTGTTGGAAGATGATGCTTCCCCAAGGTCTATATTTGTTTTCTCCAACTAAAAGATTGTCTTTCAGGGTTGCCTTGCATTTAAAATATTAATTTCTTTATCAACTTTCACCAACTTCTTGGTCCCTGCTGAAAAAAGCAGGACCACATTACAATGCTGCCACCTCCATGTTTCACCCATGGAGAACTGTTCTCCTGATTGTTAGTTTATTACTAAGTAGTTTTTTTATTGTGTGTCACCTGATCAGAGCACCTTTTTGTGATAAGATATATTGACCTTTGTGAATTTTACATAAACTTTGGGAAAAGTTCTAGTGCTGTTAATAGTTTTGACAATACTGCATATCTACAGTATTTAGACTGTGAACCAACTAATGCTTGTTTAACCAAAGTAAACTCATATACTGTACAATTTGGCTGTTTTATGAAGCTACTGCTTTCTCTCGAATCTTGACGATCTGTGGTTCTTGTTGTGACATTAGGCTGCTCTTCTGTTCCCACATGTTAGGGTTTATTTTTGGATGTGATGATGTCTTTGGCTGCTGACCAGTGCACTAGTCTTACATAAACTTACATCTATAATACATGTTTGTGTGTTTTAGAAAGAGGACAAGGGGCGTTTGGACTTCTTTGGGAAAATAAAAACTGTAACTCCACACAGTTATAATTACTGGAGTGCAGAATGGTTAAGACCCAGAGGGGGACCCTGAATTCCTGTTATTTCTTCATCTTTGCTGCTCATTGAAATGCAGTGATGTGAAGAAGATGGGGACAAGATCAAGACTCAGAGATGGTTTCCTTGTGTGACTCAGAGAGATACCAAGAGGATGACTCAGACTGCTGGGGTCCCACGGTGTGACGTTCCTGTCTTCTCAGGGCTTTTGTTTGTGCATCTGCAGGATGTTCGACAGCTTGCAGGCAGCAGTAGCAGCTTCCTGCTCCATGACACATAGCTCTGCAAATGCACAGCACCGAGAATTATTGTAGGAAAATAATTGTTTGAACCGTCTCTTTGTTGGTCACAAACCTCTAATATCCTGATAAGCCTAAAAGTTTCACAAATCAATTATTTTCTAAATGATACGGATGAAATGGAGACAAATGGCAAAATTTTTTCATAGAAGCAATGATAATGTATTCTTTTATATTGATTTATATCTGAAAACATCAAATAGATTTTAGATATCTCAGAGAGTTTAGAGAAATAATAATCAACATCCATATTTTTTTTAATGTTATTTGATAAATAAAAAAAAAAAAAAAGTAAAACACCTATAGTGTATAAATTCAGTATGTTAGAACATTTTTGTCAGAGGTATCTAAATGAAGCCAGAGGTTTGGCTGGTAAGACTTTCATTTAAACTGTTTACTTACATTTTTTTAACAATGATTTTCAGGCTTTGAAATGTTTAAGATATCAAAGGGAACAAAAATCTTACAGAAAAACATTTGCAATGAGACTTGATTTGTGGCTTAAAAATGTTGCTCAGACTACATTTATGTTTTCTTGAATTCAAACTAAAGTTATAAACATTTTGGACGTATTCTCATTTTGTGTTCTGCTCCATACCAATCTATACCGAGACTGATGCACAGAGAAACATGTCAGAGGGTTGTTTTATAGAGATTAATGCCTCTACAATATGTAATCACCATGGAGAAGCAATGTGAAATTCTCTGCTACTGCAGTTATCAAAGTGTCTCTTTGTCCCAGTCCCCTGGTTGTGACGGAGTTTAGCAGAAATTCAAATTTCTCTCCCACTCCTCCCCCAAGTTCCCTCAATCAACCGGTGCCCTCTCAAAGCCCCCATGTCCACTGGAAAGACTCACACAATAGCTGTCTCTCATCCAAGGCGGGTAGAGTACCCCCCAAAACAAGACACTCTTGGGCCTGAGCTGCTTGGAAAGAATGACTTATTCTCCTTCCTTTCCTTCCTGTCCTTCCTTTAGTGTTTCCTTAGCCAATGAGCTTAGCACTGCGAGATAAACAAGGCGGTTTATCATTATATTCTGAAGAATGGAGCACACACACACAACAGGGTGTGGTGAAGACGTAAATCAGGAGTTGTAATAAAAAAAAAACATCCAAAAATGGTTGAGGCAAATGTGGATCTCAAGTTTTTTTTTTCTGTTTTATTCAAATTATTTCTTTGAGGGTTTTTGACACAGAAAGACATACAGGGCTAAGGCTAATACTTACACTACTAGGGTATCTGTTAATGTTTATGGCTGGTTGGAAACTATTCTTTTTAACATACTAAGTTTGGGCGGACAGCCCTTTAGGGTCCTGGTGTCTAACTCTGCATGGGAGAGGCAATTTAAAATTTTGCATAGGCTTTTTATCCCTCCTGTAGACAGACACAGATTGAATCCAAACCTTTCGGAGCTCTGTAATTAATGTCAATCTGTTGCAGGTTCATTTATTCATTCTTTATGAAACTGCTCTCATATCCAACAGTTTTGGAGTATACTTGCTCTGCAGTTAAGTCTAATTTTCAAGTATCATCTACATCTGAGTGCAAGGACTTGCACATTAGGACTGGAGGATGACCTGCCAGTTAGTTTTCGCCACAGAGACCTTTTACACATTCTGCTGCAATGTGCCCGGAAATGTATCTTGGCATTGTGATAACTGACAACACCCCCCTCTTAACCAGTGGAAACAAACTGTGACTGGTATCATTCCATTTGAGGCTTTTTCTATGGCATTAAAGGACAAACCCTTTGTATGTTATCAGACCTCAGACCCATTTCTTGCCTACCTCCATGTCGCCACATCTCGCAGGTGGAGGTCAGGGCTTATGGACCTGGCCTCCACCTGGTCCGGAAAAATACCCAGAGTTATAGTGTGACAAGCTATCATATTGAGTGGATATTATTTATATTATATATTGGTCTCCCTGATTACTTGTTGTTTTGTTTTTCCTCTTTTGTGTACGTGTTTTATTTGATTTGTTTCTTTTATTTGTGTATGTTGTTTATTATGTTAGGCCTGAATGTCTGTATTTGTTAAGCACTATCTCTGCTTTCTTTGCTGTGGCTCCAGCGGCTTCTGGTTTGCAAGAAAAAGTTTATTAAAAACAAAGTTGAAAAAAAAAAACATACTAAGTTTATAAAGACAGTCCTCTAACCAATCTTAGGTTATTAAACAGCAAAAATTACACATTCTAATACTATAAAAACCACACAGGGATTAGTGTTCATTAGATTCAGCAATCTTTTTTACACGTTGCAAGTAAACTTTTCACCATTACAAATCGGTTTGAATGCAGGCATAAAGCAACTTTCCATGTTCCATAATTCAAAATAACAATGCCTTAATCCGTGGACATTTGATCAGGTTTGTATTGAAAATAAATCCCATTTTAAACAGTAAAACTAAAGAACCATATCCAGCAGCTGATAAAATTGAGGTAAAACTTAATGTTTTCTTTAAAATTGCGTTTTTTCTTTTTTTAATTTTATTTCGAGCCTTAACCCCTTGACACCCTTTATTGCAAATATGCATTAAACCCTTTGTGTGACGTACACAGCCCACATAGGATGTGCATTCCCCCAGTGCCGGCTGTTAAACATTCAGTGTGGACCTACTGTAGGAACCTTTGTAAGCTGTTGTTTCTGTTACAACTGGTCCTTAACAGAGCATGGCCGTTTCTCAATATGTATACTTGTGCATTCTAATGTGCTTGTGTACTCGTGAAACTTCATCAGCCTCAGCCCTAGTACTGTTCTAATTCACAAGAACACAAGACTGAGAACGGACAAAGTCCCCGGATGTTGTTCTCGCCACTCCCTCTTTACCAAGTATGCATCAGAGCAGACTTGTCTGTTTTTGAGCTTGCCAGCTGTCCCAGCATGCACTGCTGCAGCAGCAGCTTCCAGTTGAGCGTTCACAGAGTTCAGAGTGTTAAGTTAAAAGTTCTCTTTTCTGTTGCCGTCGTTGTATAAAAGCACATTTTAAGATCATTTGAGAAACGGCCTGTTATCATTGACCGTTATAAATGTCACAAATCAGTAAAATACCTCCATTTCTATTTATCTTTAAAATAAATAGAAGGCTTAGAAATTGTAGTAGTTGGTTATTTCTTGGCTCCTCTGGCATATGTTATTGAACCG